>NC_142769.1:1527500-1827500 GCF_988280905.1 Pimephales promelas | reverse complement strand
AGTTTCTCCAATCTTCTCAAAACTCTGGATTATGATAGAGGGCCGCGAGACTTCGACCTGAGCGCAAAAATGGAGGCTCTAGGATCTTCCAGAGCTGAGATATGGAAACTCAAAATTTCGACCCGAAAAAAAAACGACAGTGTTACCCCTTACGATTTTTTTCGTTTTCGGGCGAAAAATCAAGTTTCTCCAATCTTCTCAAAACTCTGGATTATGATAGAGGGCCGCGAGACTTCGACCTGAGCGCAAAAATGGAGGCTCTAGACCCTTCCAGAGCTGAGATATGGAAACTCAAAATTTCGACCCGAAAAAAAAAACGACAGTGTTACCCCTTACGTTTTTTTCCGTTTTTGGGCGAAAAATCAAGTTTCTCCAATCTTCTCAAAACTCTGGATTATGATAGAGGGCCGCGAGACTTCGACCTGAGCGCAAAAATGGAGGCTCTAGACCCTTCCAGAGCTGAGATATTGAAACTCAAAATTTCGACCCGAAAAAAAAACGACAGTGTTACCCCTTACGTTTTTTTTCCGTTTTCGGGCGAAAAATCAAGTTTCTCCAATCTTCTCAAAACTCTGGATTATGATAGAGGGCTCTGAGACTTTGACCTGAGTGCAAAAATGGAGGCTCTAGACCCTTCCAGAGCTGAGATATCGAAATTCAAAATTTCGACCCAAAAAAAAAAAACGACAGTGTTACCCCTTACGTTTTTTTTCGTTTTTGGGCGAAAAATCCAGTTTCTCCAATCTTCTCAAAACTCTGGATTATGATAGAGGGCCGCAAGACTTTTGCCTGAGCGCAAAAATGGAGGCTCTAGACCCTTCCAGAGCTGAGATATCGAAACTCAAAATTTCGACCCGAAAAAAAACGACAGTGTTACCCCTTACGTTTTTTTTCGTTTTTGGGCGAAAATCCAGTTTCTCCAATCTTCTCAAAACTCTGGATTATGATAGAGGGCCGCGAGACTTTGACCTGAGCGCAAAAATGGAGGCTCTAGACCCTTCCAGAGCTGAGATATCGAAACTCAAAATTTCGACCCGAAAAAAAAAAGACAGTGTTACCCCTTACGTTTTTTTTTCGTTTTCTGGCGAAAAATCAAGTTTCTCCAATCTTCTCAAAACTCTGGATTATGATAGAGGGCCGCGAGACTTCGACCTGAGCGCAAAAATGGAGGCTCTAGACCCTTCCAGAGCTGAGATATGGAAACTCAAAATTTCGACCCGAAAAAAAAACGACAGTGTTACCCCTTACGTTTTTTTTCGTTTTCGGGCGAAAAATCAAGTTTCTCCAATCTTCTCAAAACTCTGGATTATGATAGAGGGCCGCGAGACTTCGACCTGAGCGCAAAAATGGAGGCTCTAGACCCTTCCAGAGCTGAGATATGGAAACTCAAAATTTCGACCCGAAAAAAAAACGACAGTGTTACCCCTTACGTTTTTTTCCGTTTTTGGGCGAAAAATCAAGTTTCTCCAATCTTCTCAAAACTCTGGATTATGATAGAGGGCCGCGAGACTTCGACCTGAGCGCAAAAATGGAGGCTCTAGACCCTTCCAGAGCTGAGATATGGAAACTCAAAATTTCGACCCGAAAAAAAAACGACAGTGTTACCCCTTACGATTTTTTTCGTTTTCGGGCGAAAAATCAAGTTTCTCCAATCTTCTCAAAACTTTGGATTATGATAGAGGGCCGCGAGACTTCGACCTGAGCGCAAAAATGGAGGCTCTAGACCCTTCCAGAGCTGAGATATGGAAACTCAAAATTTCGACCCGAAAAAAAAACGACAGTGTTACCCCTTACGTTTTTTTTCGTTTTTGGGCGAAAAATCAAGTTTCTCCAATCTTCTCAAAACTCTGGATTATGATAGAGGGCCGCGAGACTTCGACCTGAGCGCAAAAATGGAGGCTCTAGACCCTTCCAGAGCTGAGATATTGAAACTCAAAATTTCGACCCGAAAAAAAAACGACAGTGTTACCCCTTACGTTTTTTTTTCGTTTTCTGGCGAAAAATCAAGTTTCTCCAATCTTCTCAAAACTCTGGATTATGATAGAGGGCCGCGAGACTTCGACCTGAGCGCAAAAATGGAGGCTCTAGACCCTTCCAGAGCTGAGATATGGAAACTCAAAATTTCGACCCGAAAAAAAACCGACAGTGTTACCCCTTACGTTTTTTTTCGTTTTCGGGCGAAAAATCAAGTTTCTCCAATCTTCTCAAAACTCTGGATTATGATAGAGGGCCGCGAGACTTCGACCTGAGCGCAAAAATGGAGGCTCTAGACCCTTCCAGAGCTGAGATATTGAAACTCAAAATTTCGACCCGAAAAAAAAACGACAGTGTTACCCCTTACGTTTTTTTTTCGTTTTCTGGCGAAAAATCAAGTTTCTCCAATCTTCTCAAAACTCTGGATTATGATAGAGGGCCGCGAGACTTCGACCTGAGCGCAAAAATGGAGGCTCTAGACCCTTCCAGAGCTGAGATATGGAAACTCAAAATTTCGACCCGAAAAAAAAACGACAGTGTTACCCCTTACGTTTTTTTTCGTTTTCGGGCGAAAAATCAAGTTTCTCCAATCTTCTCAAAACTCTGGATTATGATAGAGGGCCGCGAGACTTCGACCTGAGCGCAAAAATGGAGGCTCTAGACCCTTCCAGAGCTGAGATATGGAAACTCAAAATTTCGACCCGAAAAAAAAAACGACAGTGTTACCCCTTACGTTTTTTTCCGTTTTTGGGCGAAAAATCAAGTTTCTCCAATCTTCTCAAAACTCTGGATTATGATAGAGGGCCGCAAGACTTTGACCTGAGCGCAAAAATGGAGGCTCTAGACCCTTCCAGAGCTGAGATATCGAAACTCAAAATTTCGACCCGAAAAAAAACGACAGTGTTACCCCTTACGTTTTTTTTTCGTTTTCTGGCGAAAAATCAAGTTTCTCCAATCTTCTCAAAACTCTGGATTATGATAGAGGGCCGCGAGACTTTGACCTGAGCGCAAAAATGGAGGCTCTAGACCCTTCCAGAGCTGAGATATGGAAACTCAAAATTTCGACCCGAAAAAAAAACGACAGTGTTACCCCTTACGTTTTTTTTCGTTTTCGGGCGAAAAATCAAGTTTCTCCAATCTTCTCAAAACTCTGGATTATGATAGAGGGCCGCGAGACTTCGACCTGAGCGCAAAAATGGAGGCTCTAGACCCTTCCAGAGCTGAGATATGGAAACTCAAAATTTCGACCCGAAAAAAAAACGACAGTGTTACCCCTTACGTTTTTTTTCGTTTTCGGGCGAAAAATCAAGTTTCTCCAATCTTCTCAAAACTCTGGATTATGATAGAGGGCCGCGAGACTTCGACCTGAGCGCAAAAATGGAGGCTCTAGACCCTTCCAGAGCTGAGATATGGAAACTCAAAATTTCGACCCGAAAAAAAAACGACAGTGTTACCCCTTATGTTTTTTTTCGTTTTCGGGCGAAAAATTAAGTTTCTCCAATCTTCTCAAAACTCTGGATTATGATAGAGGGCTGTGAGACTTTGACCTGAGTGCAAAAATGGAGGCTCTAGACCCTTCCAGAGCTGAGATATCGAAATTCAAAATTTCGACCCGAAAAAAAAACGACAGTGTTACCCCTTTTGTTTTTTTTCGTTTTCGGGCGAAAAATTAAGTTTCTCCAATCTTCTCAAAACTCTGGATTATGATAGAGGGTCGCGAGACTTTGGCCTGAGCGCAAAAATGGAGGCTCTAGACCCTTCCAGAGCTGCGATATCGAAACTCAAAATTTCGACCCGAAAAAAAAAACGACAGTGTTACCCCTTACGTTTTTTTTTTTCGTTTTTGGGCGAAAAATCAAGTTTCTCCAATCTTCTCAAAACTCTGGATTATGATAGAGGGCCGCGAGACTTTGGCCTGAGCGCAAAAATGGAGGCTCTAGACCCTTCCAGAGCTGAGATATCGAAACTCAAAATTTCGACCCGAAAAAAAAACGACAGTGTTACCCCTTACGTTTTTTTTTCGTTTTTGGGCGAAAAATCCAGTTTCTCCAATCTTCTCAAAACTCTGGATTATGATAGAGGGCCGCGAGACTTCGACCTGAGCGCAAAAATGGAGGCTCTAGACCCTTTCAGAGCTGAGATGTGGAAACTCAAAATTTCGACCCGAAAAAAAAACGACAGTGTTACCCCTTACGTTTTTTTTTCGTTTTCGGGCGAAAAATCAAGTTTCTCCAATCTTCTCAAAACTCTGGATTATGATAGAGGGCCGCGAGACTTCGACCTGAGCGCAAAAATGGAGGCTCTAGACCCTTCCAGAGCTGAGATATGGAAACTCAAAATTTCGACCCGAAAAAAAAACGACAGTGTTACCCCTTACGTTTTTTTTTTCGTTTTCGGGCGAAAAATCAAGTTTCTCCAATCTTCTCAAAACTCTGGATTATGATAGAGGGCCGCGAGACTTCGACCTGAGCGCAAAAATGGAGGCTCTAGACCCTTTCAGAGCTGAGATATGGAAACTCAAAATTTCGACCCGAAAAAAAAACGACAGTGTTACCCCTTAAGTTTTTTTTCGTTTTCGGGCGAAAAATCAAGTTTCTCAAATCTTCTCAAAACTCTGGATTATGATAGAGGGCCGCGAGACTTCGACCTGAGCGCAAAAATGGAGGCTCTAGACCCTTCCAGAGCTGAGATATGGAAACTCAAAATTTCGACCCGAAAAAAAAACGACAGTGTTACCCCTTACGTTTTTTTTCGTTTTCGGGCGAAAAATCAAGTTTCTCCAATCTTCTCAAAACTCTGGATTATGATAGAGGGCCGCGAGACTTCGACCTGAGCGCAAAAATGGAGGCTCTAGACCCTTCCAGAGCTGAGATATGGAAACTCAAAATTTCGACCCGAAAAAAAAACGACAGTGTTACCCCTTACGTTTTTTTTCGTTTTCGGGCGAAAAATCAAGTTTCTCCAATCTTCTCAAAACTCTGGATTATGATAGAGGGCCGCGAGACTTCGACCTGAGCGCAAAAATGGAGGCTCTAGACCCTTCCAGAGCTGAGATATCGAAATTCAAAATTTCGACCCGAAAAAAAAAACGACAGTGTTACCCCTTTTGTTTTTTTTCGTTTTCGGGAGAAAAATTAAGTTTCTCCAATCTTCTCAAAACTCTGGATTATGATAGAGGGCTGTGAGACTTTGGCCTGAGCGCAAAAATGGAGGCTCTAGACCCTTCCAGAGCTGAGATATG
The DNA here is from genome assembly GCF_988280905.1 of Pimephales promelas. Classification (NCBI taxonomy): domain Eukaryota; kingdom Metazoa; phylum Chordata; class Actinopteri; order Cypriniformes; family Leuciscidae; genus Pimephales; species Pimephales promelas. Next base: position 1,822,285 of record NC_142769.1, on the reverse strand, counting down.
GAAACTCAAAATTTCGACCCGAAAAAAAAACGACAGTGTTACCCCTTACGTTTTTTTTCGTTTTCGGGCGAAAAATCAAGTTTCTCCAATCTTCTCAAAACTCTGGATTATGATAGAGGGCCGCGAGACTTCGACCTGAGCGCAAAAATGGAGGCTCTAGACCCTTCCAGAGCTGAGATATGGAAACTCAAAATTTCGACCCGAAAAAAAAACGACAGTGTTACCCCTTACGTTTTTTTCCGTTTTTGGGCGAAAAATCAAGTTTCTCCAATCTTCTCAAAACTCTGGATTATGATAGAGGGCCGCGAGACTTCGACCTGAGCGCAAAAATGGAGGCTCTAGACCCTTCCAGAGCTGAGATATGGAAACTCAAAATTTCGACCCGAAAAAAAAACGACAGTGTTACCCCTTACGATTTTTTTCGTTTTCGGGCGAAAAATCAAGTTTCTCCAATCTTCTCAAAACTCTGGATTATGATAGAGGGCCGCGAGACTTCGACCTGAGCGCAAAAATGGAGGCTCTAGACCCTTCCAGAGCTGAGATATGGAAACTCAAAATTTCGACCCGAAAAAAAAACGACAGTGTTACCCCTTACGTTTTTTTCCGTTTTTGGGCGAAAAATCAAGTTTCTCCAATCTTCTCAAAACTCTGGATTATGATAGAGGGCCGCGAGACTTCGACCTGAGCGCAAAAATGGAGGCTCTAGACCCTTCCAGAGCTGAGATATTGAAACTCAAAATTTCGACCCAAAAAAAAAAAACGACAGTGTTACCCCTTACGTTTTTTTTTCGTTTTTGGGCGAAAAATCCAGTTTCTCCAATCTTCTCAAAACTCTGGATTATGATAGAGGGTCGCAAGACTTTTGCCTGAGCGCAAAAATGGAGGCTCTAGACCCTTCCAGAGCTGAGATATCGAAACTCAAAATTTCGACCCGAAAAAAAAACGACAGTGTTACCCCTTACGTTTTTTTTCGTTTTTGGGCGAAAATCCAGTTTCTCCAATCTTCTCAAAACTCTGGATTATGATAGAGGGCCCCGAGACTTTGACCTGAGCGCAAAAATGGAGGCTCTAGACCCTTCCAGAGCTGAGATATCGAAACTCAAAATTTCGACCCGAAAAAAAAACGACAGTGTTACCCCTTACGTTTTTTTTTCGTTTTCTGGCGAAAAATCAAGTTTCTCCAATCTTCTCAAAACTCTGGATTATGATAGAGGGCCGCGAGACTTCGACCTGAGCGCAAAAATGGAGGCTCTAGACCCTTCCAGAGCTGAGATATGGAAACTCAAAATTTCGACCCGAAAAAAAAACGACAGTGTTACCCCTTACGTTTTTTTTCGTTTTCGGGCGAAAAATCAAGTTTCTCCAATCTTCTCAAAACTCTGGATTATGATAGAGGGCCGCGAGACTTCGACCTGAGCGCAAAAATGGAGGCTCTAGACCCTTCCAGAGCTGAGATATGGAAACTCAAAATTTCGACCCGAAAAAAAAACGACAGTGTTACCCCTTACGTTTTTTTCCGTTTTTGGGCGAAAAATCAAGTTTCTCCAATCTTCTCAAAACTCTGGATTATGATAGAGGGCCGCGAGACTTCGACCTGAGCGCAAAAATGGAGGCTCTAGACCCTTCCAGAGCTGAGATATGGAAACTCAAAATTTCGACCCGAAAAAAAAACGACAGTGTTACCCCTTACGATTTTTTTCGTTTTCGGGCGAAAAATCAAGTTTCTCCAATCTTCTCAAAACTCTGGATTATGATAGAGGGCCGCGAGACTTCGACCTGAGCGCAAAAATGGAGGCTCTAGACCCTTCCAGAGCTGAGATATGGAAACTCAAAATTTCGACCCGAAAAAAAACCGACAGTGTTACCCCTTACGTTTTTTTTCGTTTTCGGGCGAAAAATCAAGTTTCTCCAATCTTCTCAAAACTCTGGATTATGATAGAGGGCCGCGAGACTTCGACCTGAGCGCAAAAATGGAGGCTCTAGACCCTTCCAGAGCTGAGATATGGAAACTCAAAATTTCGACCCGAAAAAAAAACGACAGTGTTACCCCTTACGTTTTTTTCCGTTTTTGGGCGAAAAATCAAGTTTCTCCAATCTTCTCAAAACTCTGGATTATGATAGAGGGCCGCGAGACTTCGACCTGAGCGCAAAAATGGAGGCTCTAGACCCTTCCAGAGCTGAGATATGGAAACTCAAAATTTCGAACCGAAAAAAAAACGACAGTGTTACCCCTTACGATTTTTTTCGTTTTCGGGCGAAAAATCAAGTTTCTCCAATCTTCTCAAAACTCTGGATTATGATAGAGGGCCGCGAGACTTCGACCTGAGCGCAAAAATGGAGGCTCTAGACCCTTCCAGAGCTGAGATATGGAAACTCAAAATTTCGACCCGAAAAAAAAACGACAGTGTTACCCCTTACGTTTTTTTTCGTTTTCGGGCGAAAAATCAAGTTTCTCCAATCTTCTCAAAACTCTGGATTATGATAGAGGGCCGCGAGACTTCGACCTGAGCGCAAAAATGGAGGCTCTAGACCCTTCCAGAGCTGAGATATGGAAACTCAAAATTTCGACCCGAAAAAAAAACGACAGTGTTACCCCTTATGTTTTTTTTCGTTTTCGGGCGAAAAATTAAGTTTCTCCAATCTTCTCAAAACTCTGGATTATGATAGAGGGCTGTGAGACTTTGACCTGAGTGCAAAAATGGAGGCTCTAGACCCTTCCAGAGCTGAGATATCGAAATTCAAAATTTCGACCCGAAAAAAAAACGACAGTGTTACCCCTTTTGTTTTTTTTCGTTTTCGGGCGAAAAATTAAGTTTCTCCAATCTTCTCAAAACTCTGGATTATGATAGAGGGCCGCGAGACTTTGGCCTGAGCGCAAAAATGGAGGCTCTAGACCCTTCCAGAGCTGCGATATCGAAACTCAAAATTTCGACCCGAAAAAAAAAACGACAGTGTTACCCCTTACGTTTTTTTTTTTCGTTTTTGGGCGAAAAATCAAGTTTCTCCAATCTTCTCAAAACTCTGGATTATGATAGAGGGCCGCGAGACTTCGACCTGAGCGCAAAAATGGAGGCTCTAGACCCTTCCAGAGCTGAGATATGGAAACTCAAAATTTCGACCCGAAAAAAAAACGACAGTGTTACCCCTTACGTTTTTTTCCGTTTTTGGGCGAAAAATCAAGTTTCTCCAATCTTCTCAAAACTCTGGATTATGATAGAGGGCCGCGAGACTTCGACCTGAGCGCAAAAATGGAGGCTCTAGACCCTTCCAGAGCTGAGATATTGAAACTCAAAATTTCGACCCAAAAAAAAAAAACGACAGTGTTACCCCTTACGTTTTTTTTTCGTTTTTGGGCGAAAAATCCAGTTTCTCCAATCTTCTCAAAACTCTGGATTATGATAGAGGGTCGCAAGACTTTTGCCTGAGCGCAAAAATGGAGGCTCTAGACCCTTCCAGAGCTGAGATATCGAAACTCAAAATTTCGACCCGAAAAAAAAACGACAGTGTTACCCCTTACGTTTTTTTTCGTTTTTGGGCGAAAATCCAGTTTCTCCAATCTTCTCAAAACTCTGGATTATGATAGAGGGCCCCGAGACTTTGACCTGAGCGCAAAAATGGAGGCTCTAGACCCTTCCAGAGCTGAGATATCGAAACTCAAAATTTCGACCCGAAAAAAAAACGACAGTGTTACCCCTTACGTTTTTTTTTCGTTTTCTGGCGAAAAATCAAGTTTCTCCAATCTTCTCAAAACTCTGGATTATGATAGAGGGCCGCGAGACTTCGACCTGAGCGCAAAAATGGAGGCTCTAGACCCTTCCAGAGCTGAGATATGGAAACTCAAAATTTCGACCCGAAAAAAAAACGACAGTGTTACCCCTTACGTTTTTTTTCGTTTTCGGGCGAAAAATCAAGTTTCTCCAATCTTCTCAAAACTCTGGATTATGATAGAGGGCCGCGAGACTTCGACCTGAGCGCAAAAATGGAGGCTCTAGACCCTTCCAGAGCTGAGATATCGAAATTCAAAATTTCGACCCGAAAAAAAAAACGACAGTGTTACCCCTTTTGTTTTTTTTCGTTTTCGGGAGAAAAATTAAGTTTCTCCAATCTTCTCAAAACTCTGGATTATGATAGAGGGCTGTGAGACTTTGGCCTGAGCGCAAAAATGGAGGCTCTAGACCCTTCCAGAGCTGAGATATGGAAACTCAAAATTTCGACCCGAAAAAAAAACGACAGTGTTACCCCTTACGTTTTTTTTCGTTTTCGGGCGAAAAATCAAGTTTCTCCAATCTTCTCAAAACTCTGGATTATGATAGAGGGCCGCGAGACTTCGACCTGAGCGCAAAAATGGAGGCTCTAGACCCTTCCAGAGCTGAGATATGGAAACTCAAAATTTCGACCCGAAAAAAAAACGACAGTGTTACCCCTTACGTTTTTTTCCGTTTTTGGGCGAAAAATCAAGTTTCTCCAATCTTCTCAAAACTCTGGATTATGATAGAGGGCCGCGAGACTTCGACCTGAGCGCAAAAATGGAGGCTCTAGGATCTTCCAGAGCTGAGATATGGAAACTCAAAATTTCGACCCGAAAAAAAAACGACAGTGTTACCCCTTACGATTTTTTTCGTTTTCGGGCGAAAAATCAAGTTTCTCCAATCTTCTCAAAACTCTGGATTATGATAGAGGGCCGCGAGACTTCGACCTGAGCGCAAAAATGGAGGCTCTAGACCCTTCCAGAGCTGAGATATGGAAACTCAAAATTTCGACCCGAAAAAAAAAACGACAGTGTTACCCCTTACGTTTTTTTCCGTTTTTGGGCGAAAAATCAAGTTTCTCCAATCTTCTCAAAACTCTGGATTATGATAGAGGGCCGCGAGACTTCGACCTGAGCGCAAAAATGGAGGCTCTAGACCCTTCCAGAGCTGAGATATTGAAACTCAAAATTTCGACCCGAAAAAAAAACGACAGTGTTACCCCTTACGTTTTTTTTCCGTTTTCGGGCGAAAAATCAAGTTTCTCCAATCTTCTCAAAACTCTGGATTATGATAGAGGGCTCTGAGACTTTGACCTGAGTGCAAAAATGGAGGCTCTAGACCCTTCCAGAGCTGAGATATCGAAATTCAAAATTTCGACCCAAAAAAAAAAAACGACAGTGTTACCCCTTACGTTTTTTTTCGTTTTTGGGCGAAAAATCCAGTTTCTCCAATCTTCTCAAAACTCTGGATTATGATAGAGGGCCGCAAGACTTTTGCCTGAGCGCAAAAATGGAGGCTCTAGACCCTTCCAGAGCTGAGATATCGAAACTCAAAATTTCGACCCGAAAAAAAACGACAGTGTTACCCCTTACGTTTTTTTTCGTTTTTGGGCGAAAATCCAGTTTCTCCAATCTTCTCAAAACTCTGGATTATGATAGAGGGCCGCGAGACTTTGACCTGAGCGCAAAAATGGAGGCTCTAGACCCTTCCAGAGCTGAGATATCGAAACTCAAAATTTCGACCCGAAAAAAAAAAGACAGTGTTACCCCTTACGTTTTTTTTTCGTTTTCTGGCGAAAAATCAAGTTTCTCCAATCTTCTCAAAACTCTGGATTATGATAGAGGGCCGCGAGACTTCGACCTGAGCGCAAAAATGGAGGCTCTAGACCCTTCCAGAGCTGAGATATGGAAACTCAAAATTTCGACCCGAAAAAAAAACGACAGTGTTACCCCTTACGTTTTTTTTCGTTTTCGGGCGAAAAATCAAGTTTCTCCAATCTTCTCAAAACTCTGGATTATGATAGAGGGCCGCGAGACTTCGACCTGAGCGCAAAAATGGAGGCTCTAGACCCTTCCAGAGCTGAGATATGGAAACTCAAAATTTCGACCCGAAAAAAAAACGACAGTGTTACCCCTTACGTTTTTTTCCGTTTTTGGGCGAAAAATCAAGTTTCTCCAATCTTCTCAAAACTCTGGATTATGATAGAGGGCCGCGAGACTTCGACCTGAGCGCAAAAATGGAGGCTCTAGACCCTTCCAGAGCTGAGATATGGAAACTCAAAATTTCGACCCGAAAAAAAAACGACAGTGTTACCCCTTACGATTTTTTTCGTTTTCGGGCGAAAAATCAAGTTTCTCCAATCTTCTCAAAACTTTGGATTATGATAGAGGGCCGCGAGACTTCGACCTGAGCGCAAAAATGGAGGCTCTAGACCCTTCCAGAGCTGAGATATGGAAACTCAAAATTTCGACCCGAAAAAAAAACGACAGTGTTACCCCTTACGTTTTTTTTCGTTTTTGGGCGAAAAATCAAGTTTCTCCAATCTTCTCAAAACTCTGGATTATGATAGAGGGCCGCGAGACTTCGACCTGAGCGCAAAAATGGAGGCTCTAGACCCTTCCAGAGCTGAGATATTGAAACTCAAAATTTCGACCCGAAAAAAAAACGACAGTGTTACCCCTTACGTTTTTTTTTCGTTTTCTGGCGAAAAATCAAGTTTCTCCAATCTTCTCAAAACTCTGGATTATGATAGAGGGCCGCGAGACTTCGACCTGAGCGCAAAAATGGAGGCTCTAGACCCTTCCAGAGCTGAGATATGGAAACTCAAAATTTCGACCCGAAAAAAAACCGACAGTGTTACCCCTTACGTTTTTTTTCGTTTTCGGGCGAAAAATCAAGTTTCTCCAATCTTCTCAAAACTCTGGATTATGATAGAGGGCCGCGAGACTTCGACCTGAGCGCAAAAATGGAGGCTCTAGACCCTTCCAGAGCTGAGATATTGAAACTCAAAATTTCGACCCGAAAAAAAAACGACAGTGTTACCCCTTACGTTTTTTTTTCGTTTTCTGGCGAAAAATCAAGTTTCTCCAATCTTCTCAAAACTCTGGATTATGATAGAGGGCCGCGAGACTTCGACCTGAGCGCAAAAATGGAGGCTCTAGACCCTTCCAGAGCTGAGATATGGAAACTCAAAATTTCGACCCGAAAAAAAAACGACAGTGTTACCCCTTACGTTTTTTTTCGTTTTCGGGCGAAAAATCAAGTTTCTCCAATCTTCTCAAAACTCTGGATTATGATAGAGGGCCGCGAGACTTCGACCTGAGCGCAAAAATGGAGGCTCTAGACCCTTCCAGAGCTGAGATATGGAAACTCAAAATTTCGACCCGAAAAAAAAAACGACAGTGTTACCCCTTACGTTTTTTTCCGTTTTTGGGCGAAAAATCAAGTTTCTCCAATCTTCTCAAAACTCTGGATTATGATAGAGGGCCGCAAGACTTTGACCTGAGCGCAAAAATGGAGGCTCTAGACCCTTCCAGAGCTGAGATATCGAAACTCAAAATTTCGACCCGAAAAAAAACGACAGTGTTACCCCTTACGTTTTTTTTTCGTTTTCTGGCGAAAAATCAAGTTTCTCCAATCTTCTCAAAACTCTGGATTATGATAGAGGGCCGCGAGACTTTGACCTGAGCGCAAAAATGGAGGCTCTAGACCCTTCCAGAGCTGAGATATGGAAACTCAAAATTTCGACCCGAAAAAAAAACGACAGTGTTACCCCTTACGTTTTTTTTCGTTTTCGGGCGAAAAATCAAGTTTCTCCAATCTTCTCAAAACTCTGGATTATGATAGAGGGCCGCGAGACTTCGACCTGAGCGCAAAAATGGAGGCTCTAGACCCTTCCAGAGCTGAGATATTGAAACTCAAAATTTCGACCCGAAAAAAAAACGACAGTGTTACCCCTTACGTTTTTTTTTCGTTTTCTGGCGAAAAATCAAGTTTCTCCAATCTTCTCAAAACTCTGGATTATGATAGAGGGCCGCGAGACTTCGACCTGAGCGCAAAAATGGAGGCTCTAGACCCTTCCAGAGCTGAGATATGGAAACTCAAAATTTCGACCCGAAAAAAAAACGACAGTGTTACCCCTTACGTTTTTTTTCGTTTTCGGGCGAAAAATCAAGTTTCTCCAATCTTCTCAAAACTCTGGATTATGATAGAGGGCCGCGAGACTTCGACCTGAGCGCAAAAATGGAGGCTCTAGACCCTTCCAGAGCTGAGATATGGAAACTCAAAATTTCGACCCGAAAAAAAAAACGACAGTGTTACCCCTTACGTTTTTTTCCGTTTTTGGGCGAAAAATCAAGTTTCTCCAATCTTCTCAAAACTCTGGATTATGATAGAGGGCCGCAAGACTTTGACCTGAGCGCAAAAATGGAGGCTCTAGACCCTTCCAGAGCTGAGATATCGAAACTCAAAATTTCGACCCGAAAAAAAACGACAGTGTTACCCCTTACGTTTTTTTTTCGTTTTCTGGCGAAAAATCAAGTTTCTCCAATCTTCTCAAAACTCTGGATTATGATAGAGGGCCGCGAGACTTTGACCTGAGCGCAAAAATGGAGGCTCTAGACCCTTCCAGAGCTGAGATATGGAAACTCAAAATTTCGACCCGAAAAAAAAACGACAGTGTTACCCCTTACGTTTTTTTTCGTTTTCGGGCGAAAAATCAAGTTTCTCCAATCTTCTCAAAACTCTGGATTATGATAGAGGGCCGCGAGACTTCGACCTGAGCGCAAAAATGGAGGCTCTAGACCCTTCCAGAGCTGAGATATGGAAACTCAAAATTTCGACCCGAAAAAAAAACGACAGTGTTACCCCTTACGTTTTTTTCCGTTTTTGGGCGAAAAATCAAGTTTCTCCAATCTTCTCAAAACTCTGGATTATGATAGAGGGCCGCGAGACTTCGACCTGAGCGCAAAAATGGAGGCTCTAGACCCTTCCAGAGCTGAGATATGGAAACTCAAAATTTCGACCCGAAAAAAAAACGACAGTGTTACCCCTTACGATTTTTTTCGTTTTCGGGCGAAAAATCAAGTTTCTCCAATCTTCTCAAAACTCTGGATTATGATAGAGGGCCGCGAGACTTCGACCTGAGCGCAAAAATGGAGGCTCTAGAACCTTCCAGAGCTGAGATATGGAAACTCAAAATTTCGACCCGAAAAAAAACCGACAGTGTTACCCCTTACGTTTTTTTTCGTTTTCGGGCGAAAAATCAAGTTTCTCCAATCTTCTCAAAACTCTGGATTATGATAGAGGGCCGCGAGACTTCGACCTGAGCGCAAAAATGGAGGCTCTAGACCCTTCCAGAGCTGAGATATGGAAACTCAAAATTTCGACCCGAAAAAAAAACGACAGTGTTACCCCTTACGTTTTTTTCCGTTTTTGGGCGAAAAATCAAGTTTCTCCAATCTTCTCAAAACTCTGGATTATGATAGAGGGCCGCGAGACTTCGACCTGAGCGCAAAAATGGAGGCTCTAGACCCTTCCAGAGCTGAGATATGGAAACTCAAAATTTCGACCCGAAAAAAAAACGACAGTGTTACCCCTTACGATTTTTTTCGTTTTCGGGCGAAAAATCAAGTTTCTCCAATCTTCTCAAAACTCTGGATTATGATAGAGGGCCGCGAGACTTCGACCTGAGCGCAAAAATGGAGGCTCTAGACCCTTCCAGAGCTGAGATATGGAAACTCAAAATTTCGACCCGAAAAAAAAACGACAGTGTTACCCCTTACGTTTTTTTTCGTTTTCGGGCGAAAAATCAAGTTTCTCCAATCTTCTCAAAACTCTGGATTATGATAGAGGGCCGCGAGACTTCGACCTGAGCGCAAAAATGGAGGCTCTAGACCCTTCCAGAGCTGAGATATGGAAACTCAAAATTTCGACCCGAAAAAAAAACGACAGTGTTACCCCTTATGTTTTTTTTCGTTTTCGGGCGAAAAATTAAGTTTCTCCAATCTTCTCAAAACTCTGGATTATGATAGAGGGCTGTGAGACTTTGACCTGAGTGCAAAAATGGAGGCTCTAGACCCTTCCAGAGCTGAGATATCGAAATTCAAAATTTCGACCCGAAAAAAAAACGACAGTGTTACCCCTTTTGTTTTTTTTCGTTTTCGGGCGAAAAATTAAGTTTCTCCAATCTTCTCAAAACTCTGGATTATGATAGAGGGCCGCGAGACTTTGGCCTGAGCGCAAAAATGGAGGCTCTAGACCCTTCCAGAGCTGCGATATCGAAACTCAAAATTTCGACCCGAAAAAAAAAACGACAGTGTTACCCCTTACGTTTTTTTTTTTCGTTTTTGGGCGAAAAATCAAGTTTCTCCAATCTTCTCAAAACTCTGGATTATGATAGAGGGCCGCGAGACTTTGGCCTGAGCGCAAAAATGGAGGCTCTAGACCCTTCCAGAGCTGAGATATCGAAACTCAAAATTTCGACCCGAAAAAAAAAACGACAGTGTTACCCCTTACGTTTTTTTTTTTCGTTTTTGGGCGAAAAATCCAGTTTCTCCAATCTTCTCAAAACTCTGGATTATGATAGAGGGCCGCGAGACTTCGACCTGAGCGCAAAAATGGAGGCTCTAGACCCTTTCAGAGCTGAGATGTGGAAACTCAAAATTTCGACCCGAAAAAAAAACGACAGTGTTACCCCTTACGTTTTTTTTCGTTTTCGGGCGAAAAATCAAGTTTCTCCAATCTTCTCAAAACTCTGGATTATGATAGAGGGCCGCGAGACTTCGACCTGAGCGCAAAAATGGAGGCTCTAGACCCTTCCAGAGCTGAGATATGGAAACTCAAAATTTCGACCCGAAAAAAAAACGACAGTGTTACCCCTTACGTTTTTTTTCGTTTTCGGGCGAAAAATCAAGTTTCTCCAATCTTCTCAAAACTCTGGATTATGATAGAGGGCCGCGAGACTTCGACCTGAGCGCAAAAATGGAGGCTCTAGACCCTTTCAGAGCTGAGATATGGAAACTCAAAATTTCGACCCGAAAAAAAAACGACAGTGTTACCCCTTAAGTTTTTTTTCGTTTTCGGGCGAAAAATCAAGTTTCTCAAATCTTCTCAAAACTCTGGATTATGATAGAGGGCCGCGAGACTTCGACCTGAGCGCAAAAATGGAGGCTCTAGACCCTTCCAGAGCTGAGATATGGAAACTCAAAATTTCGACCCGAAAAAAAAACGACAGTGTTACCCCTTACGTTTTTTTTCGTTTTCGGGCGAAAAATCAAGTTTCTCCAATCTTCTCAAAACTCTGGATTATGATAGAGGGCCGCGAGACTTCGACCTGAGCGCAAAAATGGAGGCTCTAGACCCTTCCAGAGCTGAGATATGGAAACTCAAAATTTCGACCCGAAAAAAAAACGACAGTGTTACCCCTTACGTTTTTTTTCGTTTTCGGGCGAAAAATCAAGTTTCTCCAATCTTCTCAAAACTCTGGATTATGATAGAGGGCCGCGAGACTTCGACCTGAGCGCAAAAATGGAGGCTCTAGACCCTTCCAGAGCTGAGATATCGAAATTCAAAATTTCGACCCGAAAAAAAAAACGACAGTGTTACCCCTTTTGTTTTTTTTCGTTTTCGGGAGAAAAATTAAGTTTCTCCAATCTTCTCAAAACTCTGGATTATGATAGAGGGCTGTGAGACTTTGGCCTGAGCGCAAAAATGGAGGCTCTAGACCCTTCCAGAGCTGAGATATGGAAACTCAAAATTTCGACCCGAAAAAAAAAACGACAGTGTTACCCCTTACGTTTTTTTTCGTTTTCGGGCGAAAAATCAAGTTTCTCCAATCTTCTCAAAACTCTGGATTATGTTAGAGGGCCGCGAGACTTTGACCTGAGCGCAAAAATGGAGGCTCTAGACCCTTCCAGAGCTGAGATATGGAAACTCAAAATTTCGACCCGAAAAAAAAACGACAGTGTTACCCCTTACGTTTTTTTCGTTTTCGGGCGAAAAATCAAGTTTCTCCAATCTTCTCAAAACTCTGGATTATGATAGAGGGCCGCGAGACTTTGACCTGAGCGCAAAAATGGAGGCTCTAGACCCTTCCAGAGCTGAGATATGGAAACTCAAAAATTCGACCCGAAAAAAAAACGACAGTGTTACCCCTTACGTTTTTTTTCGTTTTCGGGCGAAAAATCAAGTTTCTCCAATCTTCTCAAAACTCTGGATTATGATAGAGGGCCGCGAGACTTCGACCTGAGCGCAAAAATGGAGGCTCTAGACCCTTCCAGAGCTGAGATATGGAAACTCAAAATTTCGACCCGAAAAAAAAAACGACAGTGTTACCCCTTACGTTTTTTTTCGTTTTCGGGCGAAAAATCAAGTTTCTCCAATCTTCTCAAAACTCTGGATTATGATAGAGGGCCGTGAGACTTTGGCCTGAGCGCAAAAATGGAGGCTCTAGACCCTTCCAGAGCTGAGATATGGAAACTCAAAATTTCGATCCGAAAAAAAAACGACAGTGTTACCTCTTACGTTTTTTTTCGTTTTCGGGCGAAAAATCAAGTTTCTCCAATCTTCTCAAAACTCTGGATTATGATAGAGGGCCGCGAGACTTCGACCTGAGCGCAAAAATGGAGGCTCTAGACCCTTCCAGAGCTGAGATATGGAAACTCAAAATTTCGACCCGAAAAAAAAACGACAGTGTTACCCCTTACGTTTTTTTTCGTTTTCGGGCGAAAAATCAAGTTTCTCCAATCTTCTCAAAACTCTGGATTATGATAGAGGGCCGTGAGACTTTGGCCTGAGCGCAAAAATGGAGGCTCTAGACCCTTCCAGAGCTGAGATATGGAAACTCAAAAATTCGACCCGAAAAAAAAACCGACAGTGTTACCCCTTACGTTTTTTTTCGTTTTCGGGCGAAAAATCAAGTTTCTCCAATCTTCTCAAAACTCTGGATTATGATAGAGGGCCGCGAGACTTCGACCTGAGCGCAAAAATGGAGGCTCTAGACCCTTCCAGAGCTGAGATATGGAAACTCAAAATTTCGACCCGAAAAAAAAACGACAGTGTTACCCCTTACGTTTTTTTTCGTTTTTGGGCGAAAAATCAAGTTTCTCCAATCTTCTCAAAACTCTGGATTATGATAGAGGGCCGTGAGACTTTGGCCTGAGCGCAAAAATGGAGGCTCTAGACCCTTCCAGAGCTGAGATATGGAAACTCAAAATTTCGATCCGAAAAAAAAACGACAGTGTTACCCCTTACGTTTTTTTTCGTTTTCGGGCGAAAAATCAAGTTTCTCCAATCTTCTCAAAACTCTGGATTATGATAGAGGGCCGCGAGACTTCGACCTGAGCGCAAAAATGGAGGCTCTAGACCCTTCCAGAGCTGAGATATGGAAACTCAAAATTTCGACCCGAAAAAAAACCGACAGTGTTACCCCTTACGTTTTTTTTCGTTTTCGGGCGAAAAATCAAGTTTCTCCAATCTTCTCAAAACTCTGGATTATGATAGAGGGCCGTGAGACTTTGGCCTGAGCGCAAAAATGGAGGCTCTAGACCCTTCCAGAGCTGAGATATGGAAACTCAAAATTTCGATCCGAAAAAAAAACGACAGTGTTACCCCTTACGTTTTTTTTCGTTTTCGGGCGAAAAATCAAGTTTCTCCAATCTTCTCAAAACTCTGGATTATGATAGAGGGCCGCGAGACTTTGACCTGAGCGCAAAAATGGAGGCTCTAGACCCTTCCAGAGCTGAGATATGGAAACTCAAAATTTCGATCCGAAAAAAAAACGACAGTGTTACCCCTTACGTTTTTTTTTCGTTTTCGGGCGAAAAATCAAGTTTCTCCAATCTTCTCAAAACTCTGGATTATGATAGAGGGCCGCGAGACTTCGACCTGAGCGCAAAAATGGAGGCTCTAGACCCTTTCAGAGCTGAGATGTGGAAACTCAAAATTTCGACCCGAAAAAAAAACGACAGTGTTACCCCTTACGTTTTTTTTCGTTTTCGGGCGAAAAATCTAGTTTCTCCAATCTTCTCAAAACTCTGGATTATGATAGAGGGCCGCGAGACTTTGACCTGAGCGCAAAAATGGAGGCTCTAGACCCTTCCAGAGCTGAGATATGGAAACTCAAAATTTCGACCCGAAAAAAAAACGACAGTGTTACCCCTTACGTTTTTTTTCGTTTTCGGGCGAAAAATCAAGTTTCTCCAATCTTCTCAAAACTCTGGATTATGATAGAGGGCCGCGAGACTTCGACCTGAGCGCAAAAATGGAGGCTCTAGACCCTTTCAGAGCTGAGATGTGGAAACTCAAAATTTCGACCCGAAAAAAAAACGACAGTGTTACCCCTTACGTTTTTTTTCGTTTTCGGGCGAAAAATCAAGTTTCTCCAATCTTCTCAAAACTCTGGATTATGATAGAGGGCCGCGAGACTTCGACCTGAGCGCAAAAATGGAGGCTCTAGACCCTTCCAGAGCTGAGATATGGAAACTCAAAATTTCGACCCGAAAAAAAAAACGACAGTGTTACCCCTTACGTTTTTTTTCGTTTTCGGGCGAAAAATCAAGTTTCTCCAATCTTCTCAAAACTCTGGATTATGATAGAGGGCCGCGAGACTTCGACCTGAGCGCAAAAATGGAGGCTCTAGACCCTTCCAGAGCTGAGATGTGGAAACTCAAAATTTCGACCCGAAAAAAAAAACGACAGTGTTACCCCTTACGTTTTTTTTCGTTTTCGGGCGAAAAATCAAGTTTCTCCAATCTTCTCAAAACTCTGGATTATGATAGAGGGCCGCGAGACTTCGACCTGAGCGCAAAAATGGAGGCTCTAGACCCTTCCAGAGCTGAGATATCGAAATTCAAAATTTCGACCCGAAAAAAAAACGACAGTGTTACCCCTTTTGTTTTTTTTCGTTTTCGGGAGAAAAATCAAGTTTCTCCAATCTTCTCAAAACTCTGGATTATGATAGAGGGCTGTGAGACTTTGGCCTGAGCGCAAAAATGGAGGCTCTAGACCCTTCCAGAGCTGAGATATGGAAACTCAAAATTTCGACCCGAAAAAAAAACGACAGTGTTACCCCTTACGTTTTTTTTTCGTTTTCGGGCGAAAAATCAAATTTCTCCAATCTTCTCAAAACTCTGGATTATGATAGAGGGCCGCGAGACTTTGACCTGAGCGCAAAAATGGAGGCTCTAGACCTTTCCAGAGCTGAGATATGGAAACTCAAAATTTCGACCCGAAAAAAAAACGACAGTGTTACCCCTTACGTTTTTTTTCGTTTTCGGGCGAAAAATCAAGTTTCTCCAATCTTCTCAAAACTCTGGATTATGATAGAGGGCCGCGAGACTTCGACCTGAGCGCAAAAATGGAGGCTCTAGACCCTTCCAGAGCTGAGATGTGGAAACTCAAAATTTCGACCCGAAAAAAAAAACGACAGTGTTACCCCTTACGTTTTTTTTCGTTTTCGGGCGAAAAATCAAGTTTCTCCAATCTTCTCAAAACTCTGGATTATGATAGAGGGCCGCGAGACTTCGACCTGAGCGCAAAAATGGAGGCTCTAGACCCTTCCAGAGCTGAGATATCGAAATTCAAAATTTCGACCCGAAAAAAAAACGACAGTGTTACCCCTTTTGTTTTTTTTCGTTTTCGGGAGAAAAATCAAGTTTCTCCAATCTTCTCAAAACTCTGGATTATGATAGAGGGCTGTGAGACTTTGGCCTGAGCGCAAAAATGGAGGCTCTAGACCCTTCCAGAGCTGAGATATGGAAACTCAAAATTTCGACCCGAAAAAAAAACGACAGTGTTACCCCTTACGTTTTTTTTTCGTTTTCGGGCGAAAAATCAAATTTCTCCAATCTTCTCAAAACTCTGGATTATGATAGAGGGCCGCGAGACTTTGACCTGAGCGCAAAAATGGAGGCTCTAGACCTTTCCAGAGCTGAGATATGGAAACTCAAAATTTCGACCCGAAAAAAAAACGACAGTGTTACCCCTTACGTTTTTTTTCGTTTTCGGGCGAAAAATCAAGTTTCTCCAATCTTCTCAAAACTCTGGATTATGATAGAGGGCCGCGAGACTTTGACCTGAGCGCAAAAATGGAGGCTCTAGACCCTTCCAGAGCTGAGATATGGAAACTCAAAAATTCGACCCGAAAAAAAAACGACAGTGTTACCCCTTACGTTTTTTTTCGTTTTCGGGCGAAAAATCAAGTTTCTCCAATCTTCTCAAAACTCTGGATTATGATAGAGGGCCGCGAGACTTCGACCTGAGCGCAAAAATGGAGGCTCTAGACCCTTCCAGAGCTGAGATATGGAAACTCAAAATTTCGACCCGAAAAAAAAACGACAGTGTTACCCCTTAAGTTTTTTTTCGTTTTCGGGCGAAAAATCAAGTTTCTCCAATCTTCTCAAAACTCTGGATTATGATAGAGGGCCGCGAGACTTCGACCTGAGCGCAAAAATGGAAGCTCTAGACCCTTCCAGAGCTGAGATATCGAAACTCAAAATTTCGACCCGAAAAAAAAACCGACAGTGTTACCCCTTACGTTTTTTTTCGTTTTCGGGTGAAAAATCAAGTTTCTCCAATCTTCTCAAAACTCTGGATTATAATAGAGGGCCGCGAGACTTCGACCTGAGCGCAAAAATGGAGGCTCTAGACCCTTCCAGAGCTGAGATATGGAAACTCAAAATTTCGACCCGAAAAATAAACGACAGTGTTACCCCTTACGTTTTGTTTCGTTTTCGGGCGAAAAATCAAGTTTCTCCAATCTTCTCAAAACTCTGGATTATGATAGAGGGCCGCGAGACTTTGACCTGAGCGCAAAAATGGAGGCTCTAGACCCTTCCAGAGCCGAGATATGGAAACTCAAAATTTCGACCCGTAAAAAAAACGACAGTGTTACCCCTTACGTTTTTTTTCGTTTTTGGGCGAAAAATCAAGTTTCTCCAATCTTCTCAAAACTCTGGATTATGATAGAGGGCCGCGAGACTTTGGCCTGAGCGCAAAAATGGAGGCTCTAGACCCTTCCAGAGCCGAGATATGGAAACTCAAAATTTCGACCCGAAAAAAAACGACAGTGTTACCGCTTACGTTTTTTTTCGTTTTTGGGCGAAAAATCAAGTTTCTCCAATCTTCTCAAAACTCTGGATTATGATAGAGGGCCGCGAGACTTTGGCCTGAGCGCAAAAATGGAGGCTCTAGACCCTTCCAGAGCCGAGATATGGAAACTCAAAATTTCGACCCGAAAAAAAAACGACAGTGTTACCCCTTACGTTTTTTTTCGTTTTCGGGCGAAAAATCAAGTTTCTCCAATCTTCTCAAAACTCTGGATTATGATAGAGGGCCGCGAGACTTTGGCCTGAGCGCAAAAATGGAGGCTCTAGACCCTTCCAGAGCTGAGATATGGAAACTCAAAATTTCGACCCGAAAAAAAAACGACAGTGTTACCCCTTACGTTTTTTTTCGTTTTCGGGCGAAAAATCAAGTTTCTCCAATCTTCTCAAAACTCTGGATTATGATAGAGGGCCGCGAGACTTCGACCTGAGCGCAAAAATGGAGGCTCTAGACCCTTCCAGAGCTGAGATATGGAAACTCAAAATTTCGACCCGAAAAAAAAACGACAGTGTTACCCCTTACGTTTTTTTTCGTTTTCGGGCGAAAAATCAAGTTTCTCCAATCTTCTCAAAACTCTGGATTATGATAGAGGGCCGCGAGACTTCGACCTGAGCGCAAAAATGGAGGCTCTAGACCCTTCCAGAGCTGAGATATGGAAACTCAAAATTTCGACCCGAAAAAAAAACGACAGTGTTACCCCTTACGTTTTTTTTCGTTTTCGGGCGAAAAATCAAGTTTCTCAAATCTTCTCAAAACTCTGGATTATGATAGAGGGCCGCGAGACTTCGACCTGAGCGCAAAAATGGAGGCTCTAGACCCTTCCAGAGCTGAGATATGGAAACTCAAAATTTCGACCCGAAAAAAAAACGACAGTGTTACCCCTTACGTTTTTTTTCGTTTTCGGGCGAAAAATCAAGTTTCTCAAATCTTCTCAAAACTCTGGATTATGATAGAGGGCCGCGAGACTTCGACCTGAGCGCAAAAATGGAGGCTCTAGACCCTTCCAGAGCTGAGATATGGAAACTCAAAATTTCGACCCGAAAAAAAAACGACAGTGTTACCCCTTACGTTTTTTTTCGTTTTCGGGCGAAAAATCAAGTTTCTCCAATCTTCTCAAAACTCTGGATTATGATAGAGGGCCGCGAGACTTCGACCTGAGCGCAAAAATGGAGGCTCTAGACCCTTCCAGAGCTGAGATATGGAAACTCAAAATTTCGACCCGAAAAAAAAACGACAGTGTTACCCCTTATGTTTTTTTTCGTTTTCGGGCGAAAAATTAAGTTTCTCCAATCTTCTCAAAACTCTGGATTATGATAGAGGGCTGTGAGACTTTGACCTGAGTGCAAAAATGGAGGCTCTAGACCCTTCCAGAGCTGAGATATCGAAATTCAAAATTTCGACCCGAAAAAAAAACGACAGTGTTACCCCTTTTGTTTTTTTTCGTTTTCGGGCGAAAAATTAAGTTTCTCCAATCTTCTCAAAACTCTGGATTATGATAGAGGGCCGCGAGACTTTGGCCTGAGCGCAAAAATGGAGGCTCTAGACCCTTCCAGAGCTGCGATATCGAAACTCAAAATTTCGACCCGAAAAAAAAAACGACAGTGTTACCCCTTACGTTTTTTTTTTTCGTTTTTGGGCGAAAAATCAAGTTTCTCCAATCTTCTCAAAACTCTGGATTATGATAGAGGGCCGCGAGACTTCGACCTGAGCGCAAAAATGGAGGCTCTAGACCCTTCCAGAGCTGAGATATGGAAACTCAAAATTTCGACCCGAAAAAAAAACGACAGTGTTACCCCTTACGTTTTTTTCCGTTTTTGGGCGAAAAATCAAGTTTCTCCAATCTTCTCAAAACTCTGGATTATGATAGAGGGCCGCGAGACTTCGACCTGAGCGCAAAAATGGAGGCTCTAGACCCTTCCAGAGCTGAGATATTGAAACTCAAAATTTCGACCCAAAAAAAAAAACGACAGTGTTACCCCTTACGTTTTTTTTTCGTTTTTGGGCGAAAAATCCAGTTTCTCCAATCTTCTCAAAACTCTGGATTATGATAGAGGGTCGCAAGACTTTTGCCTGAGCGCAAAAATGGAGGCTCTAGACCCTTCCAGAGCTGAGATATCGAAACTCAAAATTTCGACCCGAAAAAAAAACGACAGTGTTACCCCTTACGTTTTTTTTCGTTTTTGGGCGAAAATCCAGTTTCTCCAATCTTCTCAAAACTCTGGATTATGATAGAGGGCCCCGAGACTTTGACCTGAGCGCAAAAATGGAGGCTCTAGACCCTTCCAGAGCTGAGATATCGAAACTCAAAATTTCGACCCGAAAAAAAAACGACAGTGTTACCCCTTACGTTTTTTTTTCGTTTTCTGGCGAAAAATCAAGTTTCTCCAATCTTCTCAAAACTCTGGATTATGATAGAGGGCCGCGAGACTTCGACCTGAGCGCAAAAATGGAGGCTCTAGACCCTTCCAGAGCTGAGATATGGAAACTCAAAATTTCGACCCGAAAAAAAAACGACAGTGTTACCCCTTACGTTTTTTTTCGTTTTCGGGCGAAAAATCAAGTTTCTCCAATCTTCTCAAAACTCTGGATTATGATAGAGGGCCGCGAGACTTCGACCTGAGCGCAAAAATGGAGGCTCTAGACCCTTCCAGAGCTGAGATATCGAAATTCAAAATTTCGACCCGAAAAAAAAAACGACAGTGTTACCCCTTTTGTTTTTTTTCGTTTTCGGGAGAAAAATTAAGTTTCTCCAATCTTCTCAAAACTCTGGATTATGATAGAGGGCTGTGAGACTTTGGCCTGAGCGCAAAAATGGAGGCTCTAGACCCTTCCAGAGCTGAGATATGGAAACTCAAAATTTCGACCCGAAAAAAAAACGACAGTGTTACCCCTTACGTTTTTTTTCGTTTTCGGGCGAAAAATCAAGTTTCTCCAATCTTCTCAAAACTCTGGATTATGATAGAGGGCCGCGAGACTTCGACCTGAGCGCAAAAATGGAGGCTCTAGACCCTTCCAGAGCTGAGATATGGAAACTCAAAATTTCGACCCGAAAAAAAAACGACAGTGTTACCCCTTACGTTTTTTTCCGTTTTTGGGCGAAAAATCAAGTTTCTCCAATCTTCTCAAAACTCTGGATTATGATAGAGGGCCGCGAGACTTCGACCTGAGCGCAAAAATGGAGGCTCTAGGATCTTCCAGAGCTGAGATATGGAAACTCAAAATTTCGACCCGAAAAAAAAACGACAGTGTTACCCCTTACGATTTTTTTCGTTTTCGGGCGAAAAATCAAGTTTCTCCAATCTTCTCAAAACTCTGGATTATGATAGAGGGCCGCGAGACTTCGACCTGAGCGCAAAAATGGAGGCTCTAGACCCTTCCAGAGCTGAGATATGGAAACTCAAAATTTCGACCCGAAAAAAAAAACGACAGTGTTACCCCTTACGTTTTTTTCCGTTTTTGGGCGAAAAATCAAGTTTCTCCAATCTTCTCAAAACTCTGGATTATGATAGAGGGCCGCGAGACTTCGACCTGAGCGCAAAAATGGAGGCTCTAGACCCTTCCAGAGCTGAGATATTGAAACTCAAAATTTCGACCCGAAAAAAAAACGACAGTGTTACCCCTTACGTTTTTTTTCCGTTTTCGGGCGAAAAATCAAGTTTCTCCAATCTTCTCAAAACTCTGGATTATGATAGAGGGCTCTGAGACTTTGACCTGAGTGCAAAAATGGAGGCTCTAGACCCTTCCAGAGCTGAGATATCGAAATTCAAAATTTCGACCCAAAAAAAAAAAACGACAGTGTTACCCCTTACGTTTTTTTTCGTTTTTGGGCGAAAAATCCAGTTTCTCCAATCTTCTCAAAACTCTGGATTATGATAGAGGGCCGCAAGACTTTTGCCTGAGCGCAAAAATGGAGGCTCTAGACCCTTCCAGAGCTGAGATATCGAAACTCAAAATTTCGACCCGAAAAAAAACGACAGTGTTACCCCTTACGTTTTTTTTCGTTTTTGGGCGAAAATCCAGTTTCTCCAATCTTCTCAAAACTCTGGATTATGATAGAGGGCCGCGAGACTTTGACCTGAGCGCAAAAATGGAGGCTCTAGACCCTTCCAGAGCTGAGATATCGAAACTCAAAATTTCGACCCGAAAAAAAAAAGACAGTGTTACCCCTTACGTTTTTTTTTCGTTTTCTGGCGAAAAATCAAGTTTCTCCAATCTTCTCAAAACTCTGGATTATGATAGAGGGCCGCGAGACTTCGACCTGAGCGCAAAAATGGAGGCTCTAGACCCTTCCAGAGCTGAGATATGGAAACTCAAAATTTCGACCCGAAAAAAAAACGACAGTGTTACCCCTTACGTTTTTTTTCGTTTTCGGGCGAAAAATCAAGTTTCTCCAATCTTCTCAAAACTCTGGATTATGATAGAGGGCCGCGAGACTTCGACCTGAGCGCAAAAATGGAGGCTCTAGACCCTTCCAGAGCTGAGATATGGAAACTCAAAATTTCGACCCGAAAAAAAAACGACAGTGTTACCCCTTACGTTTTTTTCCGTTTTTGGGCGAAAAATCAAGTTTCTCCAATCTTCTCAAAACTCTGGATTATGATAGAGGGCCGCGAGACTTCGACCTGAGCGCAAAAATGGAGGCTCTAGACCCTTCCAGAGCTGAGATATGGAAACTCAAAATTTCGACCCGAAAAAAAAACGACAGTGTTACCCCTTACGATTTTTTTCGTTTTCGGGCGAAAAATCAAGTTTCTCCAATCTTCTCAAAACTTTGGATTATGATAGAGGGCCGCGAGACTTCGACCTGAGCGCAAAAATGGAGGCTCTAGACCCTTCCAGAGCTGAGATATGGAAACTCAAAATTTCGACCCGAAAAAAAAACGACAGTGTTACCCCTTACGTTTTTTTTCGTTTTTGGGCGAAAAATCAAGTTTCTCCAATCTTCTCAAAACTCTGGATTATGATAGAGGGCCGCGAGACTTCGACCTGAGCGCAAAAATGGAGGCTCTAGACCCTTCCAGAGCTGAGATATTGAAACTCAAAATTTCGACCCGAAAAAAAAACGACAGTGTTACCCCTTACGTTTTTTTTTCGTTTTCTGGCGAAAAATCAAGTTTCTCCAATCTTCTCAAAACTCTGGATTATGATAGAGGGCCGCGAGACTTCGACCTGAGCGCAAAAATGGAGGCTCTAGACCCTTCCAGAGCTGAGATATGGAAACTCAAAATTTCGACCCGAAAAAAAACCGACAGTGTTACCCCTTACGTTTTTTTTCGTTTTCGGGCGAAAAATCAAGTTTCTCCAATCTTCTCAAAACTCTGGATTATGATAGAGGGCCGCGAGACTTCGACCTGAGCGCAAAAATGGAGGCTCTAGACCCTTCCAGAGCTGAGATATTGAAACTCAAAATTTCGACCCGAAAAAAAAACGACAGTGTTACCCCTTACGTTTTTTTTTCGTTTTCTGGCGAAAAATCAAGTTTCTCCAATCTTCTCAAAACTCTGGATTATGATAGAGGGCCGCGAGACTTCGACCTGAGCGCAAAAATGGAGGCTCTAGACCCTTCCAGAGCTGAGATATGGAAACTCAAAATTTCGACCCGAAAAAAAAACGACAGTGTTACCCCTTACGTTTTTTTTCGTTTTCGGGCGAAAAATCAAGTTTCTCCAATCTTCTCAAAACTCTGGATTATGATAGAGGGCCGCGAGACTTCGACCTGAGCGCAAAAATGGAGGCTCTAGACCCTTCCAGAGCTGAGATATGGAAACTCAAAATTTCGACCCGAAAAAAAAAACGACAGTGTTACCCCTTACGTTTTTTTCCGTTTTTGGGCGAAAAATCAAGTTTCTCCAATCTTCTCAAAACTCTGGATTATGATAGAGGGCCGCAAGACTTTGACCTGAGCGCAAAAATGGAGGCTCTAGACCCTTCCAGAGCTGAGATATCGAAACTCAAAATTTCGACCCGAAAAAAAACGACAGTGTTACCCCTTACGTTTTTTTTTCGTTTTCTGGCGAAAAATCAAGTTTCTCCAATCTTCTCAAAACTCTGGATTATGATAGAGGGCCGCGAGACTTTGACCTGAGCGCAAAAATGGAGGCTCTAGACCCTTCCAGAGCTGAGATATGGAAACTCAAAATTTCGACCCGAAAAAAAAACGACAGTGTTACCCCTTACGTTTTTTTTCGTTTTCGGGCGAAAAATCAAGTTTCTCCAATCTTCTCAAAACTCTGGATTATGATAGAGGGCCGCGAGACTTCGACCTGAGCGCAAAAATGGAGGCTCTAGACCCTTCCAGAGCTGAGATATTGAAACTCAAAATTTCGACCCGAAAAAAAAACGACAGTGTTACCCCTTACGTTTTTTTTTCGTTTTCTGGCGAAAAATCAAGTTTCTCCAATCTTCTCAAAACTCTGGATTATGATAGAGGGCCGCGAGACTTCGACCTGAGCGCAAAAATGGAGGCTCTAGACCCTTCCAGAGCTGAGATATGGAAACTCAAAATTTCGACCCGAAAAAAAAACGACAGTGTTACCCCTTACGTTTTTTTTCGTTTTCGGGCGAAAAATCAAGTTTCTCCAATCTTCTCAAAACTCTGGATTATGATAGAGGGCCGCGAGACTTCGACCTGAGCGCAAAAATGGAGGCTCTAGACCCTTCCAGAGCTGAGATATGGAAACTCAAAATTTCGACCCGAAAAAAAAAACGACAGTGTTACCCCTTACGTTTTTTTCCGTTTTTGGGCGAAAAATCAAGTTTCTCCAATCTTCTCAAAACTCTGGATTATGATAGAGGGCCGCAAGACTTTGACCTGAGCGCAAAAATGGAGGCTCTAGACCCTTCCAGAGCTGAGATATCGAAACTCAAAATTTCGACCCGAAAAAAAACGACAGTGTTACCCCTTACGTTTTTTTTTCGTTTTCTGGCGAAAAATCAAGTTTCTCCAATCTTCTCAAAACTCTGGATTATGATAGAGGGCCGCGAGACTTTGACCTGAGCGCAAAAATGGAGGCTCTAGACCCTTCCAGAGCTGAGATATGGAAACTCAAAATTTCGACCCGAAAAAAAAACGACAGTGTTACCCCTTACGTTTTTTTTCGTTTTCGGGCGAAAAATCAAGTTTCTCCAATCTTCTCAAAACTCTGGATTATGATAGAGGGCCGCGAGACTTCGACCTGAGCGCAAAAATGGAGGCTCTAGACCCTTCCAGAGCTGAGATATGGAAACTCAAAATTTCGACCCGAAAAAAAAACGACAGTGTTACCCCTTACGTTTTTTTCCGTTTTTGGGCGAAAAATCAAGTTTCTCCAATCTTCTCAAAACTCTGGATTATGATAGAGGGCCGCGAGACTTCGACCTGAGCGCAAAAATGGAGGCTCTAGACCCTTCCAGAGCTGAGATATGGAAACTCAAAATTTCGACCCGAAAAAAAAACGACAGTGTTACCCCTTACGATTTTTTTCGTTTTCGGGCGAAAAATCAAGTTTCTCCAATCTTCTCAAAACTCTGGATTATGATAGAGGGCCGCGAGACTTCGACCTGAGCGCAAAAATGGAGGCTCTAGAACCTTCCAGAGCTGAGATATGGAAACTCAAAATTTCGACCCGAAAAAAAACCGACAGTGTTACCCCTTACGTTTTTTTTCGTTTTCGGGCGAAAAATCAAGTTTCTCCAATCTTCTCAAAACTCTGGATTATGATAGAGGGCCGCGAGACTTCGACCTGAGCGCAAAAATGGAGGCTCTAGACCCTTCCAGAGCTGAGATATGGAAACTCAAAATTTCGACCCGAAAAAAAAACGACAGTGTTACCCCTTACGTTTTTTTCCGTTTTTGGGCGAAAAATCAAGTTTCTCCAATCTTCTCAAAACTCTGGATTATGATAGAGGGCCGCGAGACTTCGACCTGAGCGCAAAAATGGAGGCTCTAGACCCTTCCAGAGCTGAGATATGGAAACTCAAAATTTCGACCCGAAAAAAAAACGACAGTGTTACCCCTTACGATTTTTTTCGTTTTCGGGCGAAAAATCAAGTTTCTCCAATCTTCTCAAAACTCTGGATTATGATAGAGGGCCGCGAGACTTCGACCTGAGCGCAAAAATGGAGGCTCTAGACCCTTCCAGAGCTGAGATATGGAAACTCAAAATTTCGACCCGAAAAAAAAACGACAGTGTTACCCCTTACGTTTTTTTTCGTTTTCGGGCGAAAAATCAAGTTTCTCCAATCTTCTCAAAACTCTGGATTATGATAGAGGGCCGCGAGACTTCGACCTGAGCGCAAAAATGGAGGCTCTAGACCCTTCCAGAGCTGAGATATGGAAACTCAAAATTTCGACCCGAAAAAAAAACGACAGTGTTACCCCTTATGTTTTTTTTCGTTTTCGGGCGAAAAATTAAGTTTCTCCAATCTTCTCAAAACTCTGGATTATGATAGAGGGCTGTGAGACTTTGACCTGAGTGCAAAAATGGAGGCTCTAGACCCTTCCAGAGCTGAGATATCGAAATTCAAAATTTCGACCCGAAAAAAAAACGACAGTGTTACCCCTTTTGTTTTTTTTCGTTTTCGGGCGAAAAATTAAGTTTCTCCAATCTTCTCAAAACTCTGGATTATGATAGAGGGCCGCGAGACTTTGGCCTGAGCGCAAAAATGGAGGCTCTAGACCCTTCCAGAGCTGCGATATCGAAACTCAAAATTTCGACCCGAAAAAAAAAACGACAGTGTTACCCCTTACGTTTTTTTTTTTCGTTTTTGGGCGAAAAATCAAGTTTCTCCAATCTTCTCAAAACTCTGGATTATGATAGAGGGCCGCGAGACTTTGGCCTGAGCGCAAAAATGGAGGCTCTAGACCCTTCCAGAGCTGAGATATCGAAACTCAAAATTTCGACCCGAAAAAAAAAACGACAGTGTTACCCCTTACGTTTTTTTTTTTCGTTTTTGGGCGAAAAATCCAGTTTCTCCAATCTTCTCAAAACTCTGGATTATGATAGAGGGCCGCGAGACTTCGACCTGAGCGCAAAAATGGAGGCTCTAGACCCTTTCAGAGCTGAGATGTGGAAACTCAAAATTTCGACCCGAAAAAAAAACGACAGTGTTACCCCTTACGTTTTTTTTCGTTTTCGGGCGAAAAATCAAGTTTCTCCAATCTTCTCAAAACTCTGGATTATGATAGAGGGCCGCGAGACTTCGACCTGAGCGCAAAAATGGAGGCTCTAGACCCTTCCAGAGCTGAGATATGGAAACTCAAAATTTCGACCCGAAAAAAAAACGACAGTGTTACCCCTTACGTTTTTTTTCGTTTTCGGGCGAAAAATCAAGTTTCTCCAATCTTCTCAAAACTCTGGATTATGATAGAGGGCCGCGAGACTTCGACCTGAGCGCAAAAATGGAGGCTCTAGACCCTTTCAGAGCTGAGATATGGAAACTCAAAATTTCGACCCGAAAAAAAAACGACAGTGTTACCCCTTAAGTTTTTTTTCGTTTTCGGGCGAAAAATCAAGTTTCTCAAATCTTCTCAAAACTCTGGATTATGATAGAGGGCCGCGAGACTTCGACCTGAGCGCAAAAATGGAGGCTCTAGACCCTTCCAGAGCTGAGATATGGAAACTCAAAATTTCGACCCGAAAAAAAAACGACAGTGTTACCCCTTACGTTTTTTTTCGTTTTCGGGCGAAAAATCAAGTTTCTCCAATCTTCTCAAAACTCTGGATTATGATAGAGGGCCGCGAGACTTCGACCTGAGCGCAAAAATGGAGGCTCTAGACCCTTCCAGAGCTGAGATATGGAAACTCAAAATTTCGACCCGAAAAAAAAACGACAGTGTTACCCCTTACGTTTTTTTTCGTTTTCGGGCGAAAAATCAAGTTTCTCCAATCTTCTCAAAACTCTGGA
This sequence comes from Pimephales promelas, assembly GCF_988280905.1. Taxonomy (NCBI): domain Eukaryota; kingdom Metazoa; phylum Chordata; class Actinopteri; order Cypriniformes; family Leuciscidae; genus Pimephales; species Pimephales promelas. The sequence goes on along the minus strand of NC_142769.1, from coordinate 1,795,547 downwards.
TTATGATAGAGGGCCGCGAGACTTCGACCTGAGCGCAAAAATGGAGGCTCTAGACCCTTCCAGAGCTGAGATATCGAAATTCAAAATTTCGACCCGAAAAAAAAAACGACAGTGTTACCCCTTTTGTTTTTTTTCGTTTTCGGGAGAAAAATTAAGTTTCTCCAATCTTCTCAAAACTCTGGATTATGATAGAGGGCTGTGAGACTTTGGCCTGAGCGCAAAAATGGAGGCTCTAGACCCTTCCAGAGCTGAGATATGGAAACTCAAAATTTCGACCCGAAAAAAAAAACGACAGTGTTACCCCTTACGTTTTTTTTCGTTTTCGGGCGAAAAATCAAGTTTCTCCAATCTTCTCAAAACTCTGGATTATGTTAGAGGGCCGCGAGACTTTGACCTGAGCGCAAAAATGGAGGCTCTAGACCCTTCCAGAGCTGAGATATGGAAACTCAAAATTTCGACCCGAAAAAAAAACGACAGTGTTACCCCTTACGTTTTTTTCGTTTTCGGGCGAAAAATCAAGTTTCTCCAATCTTCTCAAAACTCTGGATTATGATAGAGGGCCGCGAGACTTTGACCTGAGCGCAAAAATGGAGGCTCTAGACCCTTCCAGAGCTGAGATATGGAAACTCAAAAATTCGACCCGAAAAAAAAACGACAGTGTTACCCCTTACGTTTTTTTTCGTTTTCGGGCGAAAAATCAAGTTTCTCCAATCTTCTCAAAACTCTGGATTATGATAGAGGGCCGCGAGACTTCGACCTGAGCGCAAAAATGGAGGCTCTAGACCCTTCCAGAGCTGAGATATGGAAACTCAAAATTTCGACCCGAAAAAAAAAACGACAGTGTTACCCCTTACGTTTTTTTTCGTTTTCGGGCGAAAAATCAAGTTTCTCCAATCTTCTCAAAACTCTGGATTATGATAGAGGGCCGTGAGACTTTGGCCTGAGCGCAAAAATGGAGGCTCTAGACCCTTCCAGAGCTGAGATATGGAAACTCAAAATTTCGATCCGAAAAAAAAACGACAGTGTTACCTCTTACGTTTTTTTTCGTTTTCGGGCGAAAAATCAAGTTTCTCCAATCTTCTCAAAACTCTGGATTATGATAGAGGGCCGCGAGACTTCGACCTGAGCGCAAAAATGGAGGCTCTAGACCCTTCCAGAGCTGAGATATGGAAACTCAAAATTTCGACCCGAAAAAAAAACGACAGTGTTACCCCTTACGTTTTTTTTCGTTTTCGGGCGAAAAATCAAGTTTCTCCAATCTTCTCAAAACTCTGGATTATGATAGAGGGCCGTGAGACTTTGGCCTGAGCGCAAAAATGGAGGCTCTAGACCCTTCCAGAGCTGAGATATGGAAACTCAAAAATTCGACCCGAAAAAAAAAACGACAGTGTTACCCCTTACGTTTTTTTTCGTTTTCGGGCGAAAAATCAAGTTTCTCCAATCTTCTCAAAACTCTGGATTATGATAGAGGGCCGCGAGACTTCGACCTGAGCGCAAAAATGGAGGCTCTAGACCCTTCCAGAGCTGAGATATGGAAACTCAAAATTTCGACCCGAAAAAAAAACGACAGTGTTACCCCTTACGTTTTTTTTCGTTTTTGGGCGAAAAATCAAGTTTCTCCAATCTTCTCAAAACTCTGGATTATGATAGAGGGCCGTGAGACTTTGGCCTGAGCGCAAAAATGGAGGCTCTAGACCCTTCCAGAGCTGAGATATGGAAACTCAAAATTTCGATCCGAAAAAAAAACGACAGTGTTACCCCTTACGTTTTTTTTCGTTTTCGGGCGAAAAATCAAGTTTCTCCAATCTTCTCAAAACTCTGGATTATGATAGAGGGCCGCGAGACTTCGACCTGAGCGCAAAAATGGAGGCTCTAGACCCTTCCAGAGCTGAGATATGGAAACTCAAAATTTCGACCCGAAAAAAAACCGACAGTGTTACCCCTTACGTTTTTTTTCGTTTTCGGGCGAAAAATCAAGTTTCTCCAATCTTCTCAAAACTCTGGATTATGATAGAGGGCCGTGAGACTTTGGCCTGAGCGCAAAAATGGAGGCTCTAGACCCTTCCAGAGCTGAGATATGGAAACTCAAAATTTCGATCCGAAAAAAAAACGACAGTGTTACCCCTTACGTTTTTTTTCGTTTTCGGGCGAAAAATCAAGTTTCTCCAATCTTCTCAAAACTCTGGATTATGATAGAGGGCCGCGAGACTTTGACCTGAGCGCAAAAATGGAGGCTCTAGACCCTTCCAGAGCTGAGATATGGAAACTCAAAATTTCGATCCGAAAAAAAAACGACAGTGTTACCCCTTACGTTTTTTTTTCGTTTTCGGGCGAAAAATCAAGTTTCTCCAATCTTCTCAAAACTCTGGATTATGATAGAGGGCCGCGAGACTTCGACCTGAGCGCAAAAATGGAGGCTCTAGACCCTTTCAGAGCTGAGATGTGGAAACTCAAAATTTCGACCCGAAAAAAAAACGACAGTGTTACCCCTTACGTTTTTTTTCGTTTTCGGGCGAAAAATCTAGTTTCTCCAATCTTCTCAAAACTCTGGATTATGATAGAGGGCCGCGAGACTTTGACCTGAGCGCAAAAATGGAGGCTCTAGACCCTTCCAGAGCTGAGATATGGAAACTCAAAATTTCGACCCGAAAAAAAAACGACAGTGTTACCCCTTACGTTTTTTTTCGTTTTCGGGCGAAAAATCAAGTTTCTCCAATCTTCTCAAAACTCTGGATTATGATAGAGGGCCGCGAGACTTCGACCTGAGCGCAAAAATGGAGGCTCTAGACCCTTTCAGAGCTGAGATGTGGAAACTCAAAATTTCGACCCGAAAAAAAAACGACAGTGTTACCCCTTACGTTTTTTTCGTTTTCGGGCGAAAAATCAAGTTTCTCCAATCTTCTCAAAACTCTGGATTATGATAGAGGGCCGCGAGACTTCGACCTGAGCGCAAAAATGGAGGCTCTAGACCCTTCCAGAGCTGAGATATGGAAACTCAAAATTTCGACCCGAAAAAAAAAACGACAGTGTTACCCCTTACGTTTTTTTTCGTTTTCGGGCGAAAAATCAAGTTTCTCCAATCTTCTCAAAACTCTGGATTATGATAGAGGGCCGCGAGACTTCGACCTGAGCGCAAAAATGGAGGCTCTAGACCCTTCCAGAGCTGAGATGTGGAAACTCAAAATTTCGACCCGAAAAAAAAAACGACAGTGTTACCCCTTACGTTTTTTTTCGTTTTCGGGCGAAAAATCAAGTTTCTCCAATCTTCTCAAAACTCTGGATTATGATAGAGGGCCGCGAGACTTCGACCTGAGCGCAAAAATGGAGGCTCTAGACCCTTCCAGAGCTGAGATATCGAAATTCAAAATTTCGACCCGAAAAAAAAACGACAGTGTTACCCCTTTTGTTTTTTTTCGTTTTCGGGAGAAAAATCAAGTTTCTCCAATCTTCTCAAAACTCTGGATTATGATAGAGGGCTGTGAGACTTTGGCCTGAGCGCAAAAATGGAGGCTCTAGACCCTTCCAGAGCTGAGATATGGAAACTCAAAATTTCGACCCGAAAAAAAAACGACAGTGTTACCCCTTACGTTTTTTTTTCGTTTTCGGGCGAAAAATCAAATTTCTCCAATCTTCTCAAAACTCTGGATTATGATAGAGGGCCGCGAGACTTTGACCTGAGCGCAAAAATGGAGGCTCTAGACCTTTCCAGAGCTGAGATATGGAAACTCAAAATTTCGACCCGAAAAAAAAACGACAGTGTTACCCCTTACGTTTTTTTTCGTTTTCGGGCGAAAAATCAAGTTTCTCCAATCTTCTCAAAACTCTGGATTATGATAGAGGGCCGCGAGACTTTGACCTGAGCGCAAAAATGGAGGCTCTAGACCCTTCCAGAGCTGAGATATGGAAACTCAAAAATTCGACCCGAAAAAAAAACGACAGTGTTACCCCTTACGTTTTTTTTCGTTTTCGGGCGAAAAATCAAGTTTCTCCAATCTTCTCAAAACTCTGGATTATGATAGAGGGCCGCGAGACTTCGACCTGAGCGCAAAAATGGAGGCTCTAGACCCTTCCAGAGCTGAGATATGGAAACTCAAAATTTCGACCCGAAAAAAAAACGACAGTGTTACCCCTTAAGTTTTTTTTCGTTTTCGGGCGAAAAATCAAGTTTCTCCAATCTTCTCAAAACTCTGGATTATGATAGAGGGCCGCGAGACTTCGACCTGAGCGCAAAAATGGAAGCTCTAGACCCTTCCAGAGCTGAGATATCGAAACTCAAAATTTCGACCCGAAAAAAAAACCGACAGTGTTACCCCTTACGTTTTTTTTCGTTTTCGGGTGAAAAATCAAGTTTCTCCAATCTTCTCAAAACTCTGGATTATAATAGAGGGCCGCGAGACTTCGACCTGAGCGCAAAAATGGAGGCTCTAGACCCTTCCAGAGCTGAGATATGGAAACTCAAAATTTCGACCCGAAAAATAAACGACAGTGTTACCCCTTACGTTTTGTTTCGTTTTCGGGCGAAAAATCAAGTTTCTCCAATCTTCTCAAAACTCTGGATTATGATAGAGGGCCGCGAGACTTTGACCTGAGCGCAAAAATGGAGGCTCTAGACCCTTCCAGAGCCGAGATATGGAAACTCAAAATTTCGACCCGTAAAAAAAACGACAGTGTTACCCCTTACGTTTTTTTTCGTTTTTGGGCGAAAAATCAAGTTTCTCCAATCTTCTCAAAACTCTGGATTATGATAGAGGGCCGCGAGACTTTGGCCTGAGCGCAAAAATGGAGGCTCTAGACCCTTCCAGAGCCGAGATATGGAAACTCAAAATTTCGACCCGAAAAAAAACGACAGTGTTACCGCTTACGTTTTTTTTCGTTTTTGGGCGAAAAATCAAGTTTCTCCAATCTTCTCAAAACTCTGGATTATGATAGAGGGCCGCGAGACTTTGGCCTGAGCGCAAAAATGGAGGCTCTAGACCCTTCCAGAGCCGAGATATGGAAACTCAAAATTTCGACCCGAAAAAAAAACGACAGTGTTACCCCTTACGTTTTTTTTCGTTTTCGGGCGAAAAATCAAGTTTCTCCAATCTTCTCAAAACTCTGGATTATGATAGAGGGCCGCGAGACTTTGGCCTGAGCGCAAAAATGGAGGCTCTAGACCCTTCCAGAGCTGAGATATGGAAACTCAAAATTTCGACCCGAAAAAAAAACGACAGTGTTACCCCTTACGTTTTTTTTCGTTTTCGGGCGAAAAATCAAGTTTCTCCAATCTTCTCAAAACTCTGGATTATGATAGAGGGCCGCGAGACTTCGACCTGAGCGCAAAAATGGAGGCTCTAGACCCTTCCAGAGCTGAGATATGGAAACTCAAAATTTCGACCCGAAAAAAAAACGACAGTGTTACCCCTTACGTTTTTTTTCGTTTTCGGGCGAAAAATCAAGTTTCTCCAATCTTCTCAAAACTCTGGATTATGATAGAGGGCCGCGAGACTTCGACCTGAGCGCAAAAATGGAGGCTCTAGACCCTTCCAGAGCTGAGATATGGAAACTCAAAATTTCGACCCGAAAAAAAAACGACAGTGTTACCCCTTACGTTTTTTTTCGTTTTCGGGCGAAAAATCAAGTTTCTCAAATCTTCTCAAAACTCTGGATTATGATAGAGGGCCGCGAGACTTCGACCTGAGCGCAAAAATGGAGGCTCTAGACCCTTCCAGAGCTGAGATATGGAAACTCAAAATTTCGACCCGAAAAAAAAACGACAGTGTTACCCCTTACGTTTTTTTTCGTTTTCGGGCGAAAAATCAAGTTTCTCAAATCTTCTCAAAACTCTGGATTATGATAGAGGGCCGCGAGACTTCGACCTGAGCGCAAAAATGGAGGCTCTAGACCCTTCCAGAGCTGAGATATGGAAACTCAAAATTTCGACCCGAAAAAAAAACGACAGTGTTACCCCTTACGTTTTTTTTCGTTTTCGGGCGAAAAATCAAGTTTCTTCAATCTTCTCAAAACTCTGGATTATGATAGAGGGCCGCGAGACTTCGACCTGAGCGCAAAAATGGAGGCTCTAGACCCTTCCAGAGCTGAGATATCGAAATTCAAAATTTCGACCCGAAAAAAAAACGACAGTGTTACCCCTTTTGTTTTTTTTCGTTTTCGGGAGAAAAATTAAGTTTCTCCAATCTTCTCAAAACTCTGGATTATGATAGAGGGCTGTGAGACTTTGGCCTGAGCGCAAAAATGGAGGCTCTAGACCCTTCCAGAGCTGAGATATGGAAACTCAAAATTTCGACCCGAAAAAAAAACGACAGTGTTACCCCTTACGTTTTTTTTCGTTTTCGGGCGAAAAATCAAGTTTCTCCAATCTTCTCAAAACTCTGGATTATGATAGAGGGCCGCGAGACTTTGACCTGAGCGCAAAAATGGAGGCTCTAGACCCTTCCAGAGCTGAGATATGGAAACTCAAAAATTCGACCCGAAAAAAAAACGACAGTGTTACCCCTTACGTTTTTTTTTCGTTTTCGGGCGAAAAATCAAGTTTCTCCAATCTTCTCAAAACTCTGGATTATGATAGAGGGCCGCGAGACTTTGACCTGAGAGCAAAAATGGAGGCTCTAGACCCTTCCAGAGCTGAGATATGGAAACTCAAAAATTCGACCCGAAAAAAAAACGACAGTGTTACCCCTTACGTTTTTTTTCGTTTTCGGGCGAAAAATCAAGTTTCTCCAATCTTCTCAAAACTCTGGATTATGATAGAGGGCCGCGAGACTTCGACCTGAGCGCAAAAATGGAGGCTCTAGACCCTTCCAGAGCTGAGATATCGAAACTCAAAATTTCGACCCGAAAAAAAAACCGACAGTGTTGCCCCTTACGTTTTTTTTCGTTTTCGGGTGAAAAATCAAGTTTCTCCAATCTTCTCAAAACTCTGGATTATAATAGAGGGCCGCGAGACTTCGACCTGAGCGCAAAAATGGAGGCTCTAGACCCTTCCAGAGCTGAGATATGGAAACTCAAAATTTCGACCCGAAAAAAAAACGACAGTGTTACCCCTTACGTTTTGTTTCGTTTTCGGGCGAAAAATCAAGTTTCTCCAATCTTCTCAAAACTCTGGATTATGATAGAGGGCCGCGAGACTTTGACCTGAGCGCAAAAATGGAGGCTCTAGACCCTTCCAGAGCTGAGATATGGAAACTCAAAATTTCGACCCGAAAAAAAAACGACAGTGTTACCCCTTACGTTTTTTTTCGTTTTTGGGCGAAAAATCAAGTTTCTCCAATCTTCTCAAAACTCTGGATTATGATAGAGGGCCGCGAGACTTTGGCCTGAGCACATTGGAGGCTCTAGACCCTTCCAGAGCCGAGATATGGAAACTCAAAATTTCGACCCGAAAAAAAACGACAGTGTTACCGCTTACGTTTTTTTTCGTTTTTGGGCGAAAAATCAAGTTTCTCCAATCTTCTCAAAACTCTGGATTATGATAGAGGGCCGCGAGACTTTGGCCTGAGCGCAAAAATGGAGGCTCTAGACCCTTCCAGAGCCGAGATATGGAAACTCAAAATTTCGACCCGAAAAAAAACGACAGTGTTACCCCTTACGTTTTTTTTTTCGTTTTTGGGCGAAAAATCAAGTTTCTCCAATCTTCTCAAAACTCTGGATTATGATAGAGGGCCGCGAGACTTTGGCCTGAGCGCAAAAATGGAGGCTCTAGACCCTTCCAGAGCTGAGATATGGAAACTCAAAATTTCGACCCGAAAAAAAAACGACAGTGTTACCCCTTACGTTTTTTTTCGTTTTCGGGCGAAAAATCAAGTTTCTCCAATCTTCTCAAAACTCTGGATTATGATAGAGGGCCGCGAGACTTCGACCTGAGCGCAAAAATGGAGGCTCTAGACCCTTCCAGAGCTGAGATATGGAAACTCAAAATTTCGACCCGAAAAAAAAACGACAGTGTTACCCCTTACGTTTTTTTTCGTTTTCGGGCGAAAAATCAAGTTTCTCCAATCTTCTCAAAACTCTGAATTATGATAGAGGGCCGCGAGACTTCGACCTGAGCGCAAAAATGGAGGCTCTAGACCCTTCCAGAGCTGAGATATCGAAATTCAAAATTTCGACCCGAAAAAAAAACGACAGTGTTACCCCTTTTGTTTTGTTTTTTGTTTTCGGGAGAAAAATTAAGTTTCTCCAATCTTCTCAAAACTCTGGATTATGATAGAGGGCTGTGAGACTTTGGCCTGAGTGCAAAAATGGAGGCTCTAGACCCTTCCAGAGCTGAGATATGGAAACTCAAAATTTCGACCCGAAAAAAAACGACAGTGTTACCGCTTACGTTTTTTTTCGTTTTCGGGCGAAAAATCAAGTTTCTCCAATCTTCTCAAAACTCTGGATTATGATAGAGGGCCGCGAGACTTCGACCTGAGCGCAAAAATGGAGGCTCTAGACCCTTCCAGAGCTGAGATATGGAAACTCAAAATTTCGACCCGAAAAAAAAACGACAGTGTTACCCCTTACGTTTTTTTTCGTTTTCGGGCGAAAAATCAAGTTTCTCCAATCTTCTCAAAACTCTGGATTATGATAGAGGGCCGCGAGACTTTGACCTGAGCGCAAAAATGGAGGCTCTAGACCCTTCCAGAGCTGAGATATGGAAACTCAAAAATTCGACCCGAAAAAAAAACGACAGTGTTACCCCTTACGTTTTTTTTTCGTTTTCGGGCGAAAAATCAAGTTTCTCCAATCTTCTCAAAACTCTGGATTATGATAGAGGGCCGCGAGACTTCGACCTGAGCGCAAAAATGGAGGCTCTAGACCCTTCCAGAGCTGAGATGTGGAAACTCAAAATTTCGACCCGAAAAAAAAACGACAGTGTTACCCCTTAAGTTTTTTTTCGTTTTCGGGCGAAAAATCTAGTTTCTCCAATCTTCTCAAAACTCTGGATTATGATAGAGGGCCGCGAGACTTTGGCCTGAGCGCAAAAATGGAGGCTCTAGACCCTTCCAGAGCCGAGATATGGAAACTCAAAATTTCGACCCGAAAAAAAACGACAGTGTTACCGCTTACGTTTTTTTTCGATTTTGGGCGAAAAATCAAGTTTCTCCAATCTTCTCAAAACTCTGGATTATGATAGAGGGCCGCGAGACTTTGGCCTGAGCGCAAAAATGGAGGCTCTAGACCCTTCCAGAGCCGAGATATCGAAACTCAAAATTTCGACCCGAAAAAAAAAAAACGACAGTGTTACCCCTTACGTTTTTTTTCGTTTTCGGGCGAAAAATCAAGTTTCTCCAATCTTCTCAAAACTCTGGATTATGATAGAGGGCCGCGAGACTTCGACCTGAGCGCAAAAATGGAGGCTCTAGACCCTTCCAGAGCTGAGATATGGAAACTCAAAATTTCGACCCGAAAAAAAAACGACAGTGTTACCCCTTACGTTTTTTTTCGTTTTCGGGCGAAAAATCAAGTTTCTCAAATCTTCTCAAAACTCTGGATTATGATAGAGGGCCGCGAGACTTCGACCTGAGCGCAAAAATGGAGGCTCTAGACCCTTCCAGAGCTGAGATATGGAAACTCAAAATTTCGACCCGAAAAAAAAAACGACAGTGTTACCCCTTACGTTTTTTTTCGTTTTCGGGCGAAAAATCAAGTTTCTCCAATCTTCTCAAAACTCTGGATTATGATAGAGGGCCGCGAGACTTCGACCTGAGCGCAAAAATGGAGGCTCTAGACCCTTCCAGAGCTGAGATATCGAAATTCAAAATTTCGACCCGAAAAAAAAACGACAGTGTTACCCCTTTTGTTTTTTTTCGTTTTCGGGAGAAAAATTAAGTTTCTCCAATCTTCTCAAAACTCTGGATTATGATAGAGGGCCGCGAGACTTTGGCCTGAGCGCAAAAATGGAGGCTCTAGACCCTTCCAGAGCCGAGATATGGAAACTCAAAATTTCGACCCGAAAAAAAAACGACAGTGTTACCCCTTACGTTTTTTTTCGTTTTTGGGCGAAAAATCAAGTTTCTCCAATCTTCTCAAAACTCTGGATTATGATAGAGGGCCGCGAGACTTTGGCCTGAGCGCAAAAATGGAGGCTCTAGACCCTTCCAGAGCTGAGATATGGAAACTCAAAATTTCGACCCGAAAAAAAAACCACAGTGTTACCCCTTACGTTTTTTTTCGTTTTCGGGCGAAAAATCAAGTTTCTCCAATCTTCTCAAAACTCTGGATTATGATAGAGGGCCGCGAGACTTCGACCTGAGCGCAAAAATGGAGGCTCTAGACCCTTCCAGAGCTGAGATATGGAAACTCAAAATTTCGACCCGAAAAAAAAAACGACAGTGTTACCCCTTACGTTTTTTTTCGTTTTCGGGCGAAAAATCAAGTTTCTCCAATCTTCTCAAAACTCTGGATTATGATAGAGGGCCGCGAGACTTCGACCTGAGCGCAAAAATGGAGGCTCTAGACCCTTCCAGAGCTGAGATATGGAAACTCAAAATTTCGACCCGAAAAAAAAACGACAGTGTTACCCCTTACGTTTTTTTTCGTTTTCGGGCGAAAAATCAAGTTTCTCAAATCTTCTCAAAACTCTGGATTATGATAGAGGGCCGCGAGACTTCGACCTGAGCGCAAAAATGGAGGCTCTAGACCCTTCCAGAGCTGAGATATCGAAATTCAAAATTTCGACCCGAAAAAAAAACGACAGTGTTACCCCTTTTGTTTTTTTCGTTTTCGGGAGAAAAAATAAGTTTCTCCAATCTTCTCAAAACTCTGGATTATGATAGAGGGCTGTGAGACTTTGGCCTGAGTGCAAAAATGGAGGCTCTAGACCCTTCCAGAGCTGAGATATGGAAACTCAAAATTTCGACCCGAAAAAAAAACGACAGTGTTACCCCTTACGTTTTTTTTCGTTTTCGGGCGAAAAATCAAGTTTCTCCAATCTTCTCAAAACTCTGGATTATGATAGAGGGCCGCGAGACTTTGACCTGAGCGCAAAAATGGAGGCTCTAGACCCTTCCAGAGCTGAGATATGGAAACTCAAAAATTCGACCCGAAAAAAAAACGACAGTGTTACCCCTTACGTTTTTTTTCGTTTTCGGGCGAAAAATCAAGTTTCTCCAATCTTCTCAAAACTCTGGATTATGATAGAGGGCCGCGAGACTTTGGCCTGAGCGCAAAAATGGAGGCTCTAGACCCTTCCAGAGCTGAGATATCGAAACTCAAAATTTCGACCCGAAAAAAAACGACAGTGTTACCCCTTACGTTTTTTTTTTCGTTTTTGGGCGAAAAATCCAGTTTCTCCAATCTTCTCAAAACTCTGGATTATGATAGAGGGCCGCGAGACTTTGGCCTGAGCGCAAAAATGGAGGCTCTAGACCCTTCCAGAGCTGAGATATGGAAACTCAAAATTTCGACCCAAAAAAAAAAACGACAGTTTTTTTTCGTTTTCGGGCGAAAAATCAAGTTTCTCCAATCTTCTCAAAACTCTGGATTATGATAGAGGGCCGCGAGACTTCGACCTGAGCGCAAAAATGAAGGCTCTAGACCCTTCCAGAGCTGAGATATGGAAACTCAAAATTTCGACCCAAAAAAAAAACGACAGTGTTACCCCTTACGTTTTTTTTCGTTTTCGGGCGAAAAATCAAGTTTCTCCAATCTTCTCAAAACTCTGGATTATGATAGAGGGCCGCGAGACTTCGACCTGAGCGCAAAAATTGAGGCTCTAGACCCTTCCAGAGCTGAGATATGGAAACTCAAAATTTCGACCCAAAAAAAAAACGACAGTGTTACCCCTTACGGTTTTTTTCGTTTTCGGGCGAAAAATCAAGTTTCTCCAATCTTCTCAAAACTCTGGATTATGATAGAGGGCCGCGAGACTTCGACCTGAGCGCAAAAATGGAGGCTCTAGACCCTTCCAGAGCTGAGATATGGAAACTCAAAATTTCGACCCAAAAAAAAAAACGACAGTGTTACCCCTTACGTTTTTTTTCGTTTTCGGGCGAAAAATCAAGTTTCTCCAATCTTCTCAAAACTCTGGATTATGATAGAGGGCCGCGAGACTTCGACCTGAGCGCAAAAATGGAGGCTCTAGATCCTTCCAGAGCTGAGATATTGAGATCTCATGTAGCATTTATGCCATTATAAATATGTCAATTTCTCAGCTCTGGAAGGGTCTAGAGCCTCCATTTTGGCCCTCAGGAATAAGTCTTTATATTTCCTGCTTTATATTGTGGGGTGAAGTGTGACCAGGATCTGGTTTTAAAGAGATTCACACACTGACTGCGGTGTGTGTGTGTGCGTGTGCACCTGTTGTCTGGTCTAGTACACAGTAGTGCAGTGCCCGATCAGTGCTGTGTGTAATAAGCCCAGCATTGTTTATGTGGATGAGTCCATGTTGGCACTGATTGTGTCCTCTTCACATCCGTTCCTCCACTCCTCCAGCACCTGACTGCCAACACTCACTTCAGTCCCTAATATGAAGACATGTTGTGATGGATCCGTGTCAATATCGGGATTCTGATAACACCTGGTTTGGCCAATACATCCTTTAACATTCCCAGTTATTTAAGCCTCTAAATGTGTGTGTTGTGTACCGTTATAACCGATCTTCAGGCAGTTTCATGGGATTTATGTAACACGTTGGCCCCCCCTTTTTTTGTAGGGAAAGTGTTGGATATTTATAATGGCATAAATGTTAAGTGGGATCTCCATATCTCTGCTCTGGAAGGGTCTAGAGCCTCCATTTTTGCACTCAGGTCTAAGTCTCATGGCCCTCTATCAGAATCCAGAGTTTCGAGAAGATCAGAGAAACTGTGGTACCCCTTTCGTTTTTTTTTTTTCGGGCGAAAAATTAAGTTTCTCCAATCTTCTCAAAACTCTGGATTCTGATAGAGGGCCATGAGACTTAGACCTGAGTGCAAAAATGGAGGCTCTAGACCCTTCCAGAGCTGAGATATCGAAACTCAAAAATTCGACCCGAAAAAAAAACGACAGTGGTACCCCTTTCGTTTTTTTTTTTTCGGCCGAAAAATTAAGTTTCTCCAATCTTCTCAAAACTCTGGATTCTGATAGAGGGCCATGAGACTTAAACCTGAGTGCAAAAATGGAGGCTCTAGACCTTTCCAGAGCTGAGATATCGAAACTCAAAAATTCGACCCAAAAAAAAAAAAACGACAGTGGTACCCCTTTCGTTTTTTGTTTTTTTTCGGGCGAAAAATTAAGTTTCTCCAATCTTCCCAAAACTCTGGATTTTGATAGAGGGCCATGGGACTTAAACCTGAGTGCAAAAATGGAGGCTCTAGACCCTTCCAGAGCTGAGATATTGACATATTTATAATGGCATAAATGCTACATGGGATCTCAATTCTCAGCTCTGGAAGGGTCTAGAGCCTCCATTTTTGCACTAAGGTCTAAGTCTCATGGCCCTCTATCAGAATCCAGAGTTTCGAGAAGATTAGAGCAACTCAAAATTTCGACCCGAAAAAAAAAAAAAAACGACAGTGGTACCCCTTTCGTTTTTTTTTTCGGGTGAAAAATTAAGTTTCTCCAATCTTCTCAAAACTCTGGATTTTGATAGAGGGCCATGAGACTTAGACCTGAGTGCCAAAATGGAGGCTCTAGACCCTTCCTGAGCTGAGATATTGAGATCCCACTAGCATTTATGCCATTATAAAAATCTCAAGATATGGAAGGATCTAGAGCCTCCGTTTTACATAACAATACATTACGCATACAATAACGAACGCCATAGAAGAAGTCATCTTAAAGGCATATCTATATGTCATGAACACTACTGAACACTAGGTGGCCGTTACAGAGTTCCATCTTTTGGACATTCATCATACCGCATTGCTTTTCATTTCTTGTCCTCAAAACAGGGCACTAATCTGTTTATTTTTAAGTGTTTGTAGTATTATTTTATACGGAAATCAATTATTTATAATTATTAGTTCTATTAACAAACTAATTATATGAAACTATTATCAGTAGACTACAAATAAACTGGTTTTATGCCTTTATTAGTAAATGAAATCTAAGCCTTTATTAATATACTTTATTATTTTTAAGACATATATAAAAATTCCTTCTATATTTCTTTTCACCCCACTGTACTCCACTACAGGCGACTGCACGTACGGAATTGACACTTGGTTATTGTCATTTCACCATATTTTTGAACAGAAACATTACTGTGTATTTTCAGTTTTAATTTATATTTCCATCGTAAGTTTGGTATTAAATTTAATTTAGAAGTGGTATTAAAAAGTCTTAAAAAGTCTTAAATTTAAATTGTTGATACCTGTAGCCACCCTGATTACATTTCTGAACGTTGTTGATGAACATCATTTCCAAAGGACGAGGCTTATGCTGTTTGTTAAATCTCTCTTATTTCTAGAAATTCAATCATCATACGAACTCACTCAGTTTCTGTGACTTGCATATTTTTACATATATTACAGTTTTTTTTTTAATCTGAAACTTTTCTATATTTAACTGTAAATTGAAAAGGCCATTCAAACTTTAAAGGTGCAGTAATTTTTTCATTGTGATGGAGATTCAAGTCATATCACTCTTCGTAAAAAATAAAAATGGAATTTTAACAATTAATTCCAGTAAAAGCAAATGTTATTTTTGATAATTGTGTGTGTGAACTCTCTAGAACCTGTGCTCTTCATACCCAATTGGAAAAGCAATACAATTTGCTTTAAGCAAAGTTAAACCAGTGACCTTCTGTGACTGTGGCCACACCAAATGACACTGCAATAAAAATGGCTGTTAATGGCATACATACTACTATTAATGTTTTATTTTCAGTATAGTATGGTAAATATTGTGTGCATGCTACAAATATATTCAGTACGCATTGAATAACTGGATGGTCTGCAATAGAACAAAATCGCGCTGCGGGAAGGCAGAACGGGAAACCCAGGCTACATTTTTACAGTGTATGGATAGCAGATTGTTATATTCAGATAGACTTCTCAGAGGTTACTTAAATGGATAGTTCACTTTGAAGTTAATTTTTGATATGTTTTATCTTACCTCAAGAGCATCCAAGATGTAAGTGTCTTTGTTTCCACAGTATTTTCAATTTTGATATTTTTCAGTCATATTTGTCAGTCATACAATGCAGATTTAGGGGGTTCACCTCGAAGAGCATGCACAGAGAAGACAAAATTAAACATGATTTAATGACTCAAAAATGTAAATACATAGTGATGGCCTGAGACACGAAATGAGCGGTTTATGTGAGAAAACGATTAACCGTATTTATGTCGTTTTTACCTCGTGTAACCACAGCCATGTCCAACCGTGTTTCAAAAATAATGATAGAAATAATGTCTCTTTTGTGTTAGAAAAATAAATATACAAATATTAAATAACTAAAATAAATATCTCCAAATTGAACAAAAATAGCTCTCACAAACTTACAAAAACGAACTTACAAAATATATATCTTTATCCTGTTTTTCTTCGTCATCCTCCAATTGTTTGCCCATCTACATTTTACTGTAAAGCTGATCTCTCCCAGCATTTTGTTTTTGAAAACCAGGACATTTTCATCACTTTATAAGAAACAGAACTGTAAGTCACCCAATAATACATGAATGTATAGCCGTAGACTTTAGTCTGTGTTGATGTCTTAAATAAAGTTACATCAAGATCAAATCACCAGAGTGCAATGACATAAAACTATAGATGAGAAGTACTTTAAATTGTAATGTACTCGATCAAAGAAATTGGGAACAAGACCATAAAATTGTCAGTACACAAATACACACTACGTGTTCAACTAAACAAATCACCATCGGCTTTGGGTTACCTCATGGAAACGTCTTTTTTCCATTAGTCAAACCGCACCTTTACTCCTCGGAGAGGCGCGTTCCTTGTGTTGTAATGATAAGACTTCCAAATCAACATGGAAAATCCTTGTTTGTAACAAAATCTGAGGAGGATTTAGAAACAAATAGACCCAATCTTCAGAGAACGCCACCTGTGTTGTTGCCACAGATTCTACTCATCTACGTCACACTATTAACTAAAAGAGCACGGGATAGGGATCACAAATTGTGTATTACATTTATATTGAAGATTTAAATGAATAGGTCAACCAAAATATACTGTTTTGTCTGCAGTTATTCAGTCATGTTGCACCAAACTCTCTCACACACGCACGCGCGCGCTCACAAACACAAATAAATATGCAAAGCTTGTAAACAAAACATGTTCCATAAATTCAGTAACTGCTAGCAAGAGAAGTGTGAAAATTATCGAATATTTGTAATTTTTATGAATATCATCTTAATTGTGACTATCGTTTCCTCCGGGCTGATTTGTGCAACGTGATTTTTTATATTTTTTTTATATTTTTTTTATATTACGCTATTCTCTGTGCTCGCCATCATGCTAACTGGTTATATAACGCGTGACCCAGTCCTTCCTCCATGGCGGATGCTCTCAGGTTCTGTCAGGAGTGCGAGTGGGCTTCAGCGAGTGACTGTTACCCTGACCTGGGTTATTCATGGGCCTGGACTTCGCCTGAGGCGTTGGACAGACCTGTTCTCTCACGGGTGAAGTGTGTGACGCTCAGGAACCGTGACCCGCTAGACTTCATGACACTAAACACAGATGTGAGGAGAATATGGACGCCTGAGGTTTCAGAGATTCAGACTGACATCACCATCAAAACATTATTGAGACTTTAACAAAGTTCACTGCAACCGAGTCTTCTTTCTGTAAAAAAATAGATAAGATAGATAGATAATTAGAGATACATAGATAGATAAATTATAGAGAGACAGATCATTATAGATAGATAGATAATTAAAGAGATAGATAGAAATCTAGGTAGATAGATAAAATAACTAATAGACTAAATAACTGAATTTGAAATCTATTTATCCATCCATCCATCCATCCATCCATCTATCTATCTATCTATCTATCTATCTATCTATCTATCTATCCATCTATCTATCTATCCAATTATCCATCCATCCATCTATATATATCCATCCATCCATCCATCCATCCATCCATCCATCTATCTATCTATCTATCTATCTATCTATCTATCTATCTATCTATCTATCTATCTATCTATCTATCTATCCAATTATCCATCCATCCATCCATCCATCCATCCATCCATCCATCCATCCATCCATCCATCCATCTATCTATCCATCTATCTATCTATCCAATTATCCATCCATCCATCCATCCATCTATCTATATATCCATCCATCCATCCATCCATGCATCTATCTATCTATCTATCTATCTATCTATCTATCTATCTATCTATCTATCTATCTATCTATCTATCTATCTCTCTATCTATCACCAAGGTCTCGCGAGAGGGCATGAAAGGGTTTTTGCAGTCGACAAATCAACACATAAAAAAGCAAGGATTTGTCTAAATGTTGTACAATTGTGCATTACACGTATATTTAAATGCAAAAGGTCTGTGTTTATGCATGTGGTTCACATGTATTTGTAAGAGCTTTTCATAATTGTGTGCTAAATTGGTAGGTTATGTTTTTCTCAATCACTCCGGCTCATTTTGACATTATTATTTGAGCTATTTATGTAATAAACGTTCATGTTGGTCAGATTTTTTTAAATTAAATGGATAATTTTGCATGCAATGGCTCACACAATAAAAGCTGTGAAGAGTTTGACAAATTCTCAGAGAGTCAACGTGCCAGTTTTGATCAGAGTTTAGTTATTATGCTAATTATTTTTGCACACGTGCCATTTGCTTAATTGATGTAAACAAGATAAGTTTTCCAATAATCAGAAACACATCTCGGCTTTATGCCCAGCTCCACTACTTCCTGAACTTCAGCCAGCTCCTTTGTTTCCAGTCTGCCATTATTGGACAAACTAATTAATTAACCTGGATTAATCAGTTCGTCCAATAATGGAAGACAGGAAGCAAAGGAGCTGGCTGAAGTTCAAGAAGAAGTGCAGCTGCATAAAACTGCTCTTAAGTTGTATTCCTTCACCCTCTAGTGGTGATAGAGTATATAACATCATGTAAACCTCATCAAACATATCAAGCATTATGGGATTCATTAATGGAAAGACTAGTTCCAGAAGTTTAGTAAAGTTATTTTTTCATTCAGTGAATCTAAGTGAGAAGTCATAAGGTTACGAGCAAATATACTTTATTACACGGCATGTTAAAATCAGCATCTATCATCCCTAAACATTGTATTTAGATGATTTGAAGACAAATTAGTGTTATAAACTCAAGAGAAAAGCAATCATACAGATATAAAACCACAATCCAATCCAATCCTAAATCATTGACACGGATGTGGTCAATTCTTATAAATAAGTCAATCATACACAGGTGAAACTATCCTGCAAAGTTCAGGAATTCAACTTAAATAGACTCATTACATGCAAAGTGAGATATTTCAAGCCTTTATTTGTTATAATGTTGATGATTATGGACTACAGCCCAACTTATGAAAAGGAGTTCATTAGCCATAATCATCAAAAATACAACAAATAAAGGCTAATGAGTCCATTTAAGTTGAATTACTGAACTTTGCAGGATATTCTCATTTTTCGAGTGTCGCCTGTGTGATGAAACCCCCACCAGAGAGAAGCATGAGCATGTAAATGACTTATTAAATGCTGTTGCGTGTCCCAGAGAGAGCGAGAGAGAGAGGTGTGGCACAGCAAGGCCACATTTTAAGAGACGGAAATTAAGGCAAACACACATTCGAGACACACAACTGGAGATCAGATCATGTGTAACCTCTCAGATAAACAGCATTAAACTACTAACTTCAGGAGAAAGAGATGATTGATGAACTGCGAGGCTGTCAATAACCAAAACGCTGAGTCACTTCGCAAAACAATTGATATGCACTAGCAACCCATGTAACGTAATGGAAACCGGTTATTCCTGCTCAGTGATTTACTAGAGCTAACACTTCTTGAGTTTATGGGTCAGCAAAGTGCTCATAAAAAGGTTGCGTTCTGTTAGTCCGTTTGTGTGCGACATCCCATCCTTCATTGTGTTAGGTAAGAAATCTTATATTACACCTCCACCGTGTGAAAACTTGTAATCGAGTGTTTAGGTCTTCTTCTTGAGCTCCTCGAAGCGCCGTGACAGGTCGTCGAAGTCGATGTCTTCCGACGCGTTGGCGTTGGCTCCGAAGGACGAGGCCGGGAGTGTGTTGGGAACAGACGGGAGTTCGGGAAGGTTGGAGTTGTCGTAGACCTGACCGGACGGGGTCGGGCCTAGAGACCAAACACAGCTTTTACAAACAGCATTATCAGAGCGAGAGTGGGAATGAACCATAGTAGGATAGAGCGCATACCTGGGATGACCTGGGAAGAGTCAAAGGGTTTGATTGACAAATCATCGATCTTAAAGAAACACATGAAACAGGTTATATCGCAAACAACAAATATCGCAAATATTCAATACTGTGAAGAGTTAGCTTTATTATTAGTGTGACCCGGAGTGAACCTGAACCCTGGAGTGAACATGGACACCTCATTTAGAAAGACATGAACATAAAACATCCACATGCACAATAGAAAATGTCCTCAACGCATGCTTTTCATGATGAGGCTTTTGTTTTTGTAATCGGGTTCTCAAAAATAATATATAAAACTTGGATTTAGATTTATCAGCCAATATATCATCCACAGAATAAAACATTTTAAAAGATAATTGCCACTTTTTCATCTCACAATTGAGTGTTTTTGTCTCACAGTTGAGTGTTTTTATCTCACAATTGAGTTTTTTATCTCACAATTGAGTTTATATCTCACAATTTAAAGTTTTTATCTCATAACTGATTGTTTTTATCTCACAATTGAGTTTTTATCTCACAATTGAGTGTTTTTATCTCATAATTTAAAGATTTTATCTCACAATTGAGTTTTCTGATCTCACAATTGAGTGTTTTTATCTCACAATTGAAAGTTTTTATCTCACAATTGAAAGTTTTATCTCACAATTGAGTGTTTTATATCTCACAATTGAGTTTCTCACAATTGAGTGTTTTTATCTCACAATTGAAAGCTATCTCACAATTGAGTTTTTATCTCACATTTGAGTGTTTTTATCTCACAATTGAGTTTTTTTATTTCACAATTTAGTGTTTTTATCTCACAAATGAGTGTTTATATCTCACAATTGAGTTTTTATCTCACAATTCACTGAGTTTTTATCTCAAAATTGAAAGTTGTCACAATTGAGTGTTTATATCTCACAATTGAGAGTTTTTATCTCACAACTGTTTTTTTCCTCACAATTGTGTTTTGATCTCACAATCGAAAGATTTTACCTCACAATTGAGTTTTTATCTCACAATTTGAGTGTTTTTATCTCACAATTCACTGAGTTTTTAATCTCACAATTGAGTGTTTATCTTACAATTGACAGTTTTTATCTCACAATTCTGACTTTATAACATAATTGAGACTTTATACAACGCAATTTTTCGATAAAAAAAAAAAATTACCGCAATTACCTTTTTACTTTTTACTCTGTGGCAGAAACGAGCTTCCATAGTTATCGGCTTTCAAACATAAAGATTTATCAGTATCAGCCAAAATGTTCATAATCGGTGCATCCCTAGAATATATGACAGCGATAGATGTGTACGCATGCTCTTCAGTTGTATTCATAAGCACACTTTTGCCTTTATAATTCCTGATTTATATGTATCCAGATTATGATCAAGTGCACTTTATAAATGAGGCCCCTGTTCGTCAGTACGGTTGTTAATAGAAAGAGTTTCTGGGGGTTAATGCTTCAATGTGAACGGTAATAAACTGCTCTTCCCTGCGTGGTGAACAGGTCGTCTCCGTCTGTCTGATCGCTTGAACTTACAGACTCATAGGTGGGGGGGCAGCTGGGCAGTTGTGGAGGCAGCCCTCCTCTCGCTGGAGCCTGGAAGTTGCTAAAGCCATCATAGGTGCCAACGGGACCATTAAAAGCCTCCTGGAGGGGGAATGATGTGGGACAGATTCAGATCTTAACAGACTTCGATTGATCAAGTAGAGCTGCACGATTAATCATTAAAAGACCCATCTTGATTCAAACACAAACGGGATCTTATTCCTTATTCCTAAAGCCTAGCTCACACTACATGATATTAAGCCCGATTTGCAAATGGTTGAGCTCGCCGACAGGTCAGTGTGTGCAAATCACGGGGGATTAGCGGGTGATGAATCACGCAGCTCTATTAGCCAGTTAGATGTGTCTTACAGCTCCTTTGGGCGTTGGGTAGTTGAACGCTGTGGGCATTGGCATCGGCATGGGCATGGGCATGCCAACAGCAGGAGCAGTAAACCCTCCTCCTCCTCCTCCAGCGCCTCCTCCTGGCTTTCTGAAGTCACTGTTCACATCGATCAGATCGGCCTCTTCCCCCGGGCACACCTCTGGCTGTGAATGTTACACACATGCAGAACGTCAGAAACAAGTGCTGCTTATAGAGGTGACCTACACACAAGGAAGAGGAGATCGATCCCTACCCGGACCATGGCATCCGGTTCATAGGGGACGTTGTAGTTCTTGGCGATCTCAATGAGGTAACGCTCCACCAGGATCTTGGGAGGGGCTTCCACGCTCAGTTTGTGCATGAGCTGCAGAAAGAACATACAACAACAATTTAAGATTTCCGTCGGCCGAGTAAAAGTCGTGTCTCTGACTGGTTAAGGCTGGTATTTGAACTAATTTTGAAGTCCCTCTGTGGTGAAAATTGAGTTTTTAATGTTGTTTATATGACTGTGTGGTGTTTTAATATGCTTTAAAGGATTAGTTCACTTTAAAAAAAAAAAAAAAAAAAACTTTTGCTGATAATTTACTCACCCCCATGATGTCATCCAAGATGTCCACGTCTTTCTTTCTTCGGTCGAAAAGAAATGAAGGTTTTTGATGAAAACATTCCAGGATTTTTCTCCATATAATGGACTTCAATGGGAACCAAACGGTTCAAGGTCCAAAAGACAGTTTCAGTGCAAACTGTTCAAACGATTCCAGACGATGAATAAGGGTCTTATCAAGCGAAACGATCGCTCATTTAATTAATAAATAAATAACAACGTTTAAGTTTAATAAGCTCAAATGCTCGTTTATGAAAATGAACAAATCTTTTTCGTGTCATTTGGTTCATTCGACGAACGAAATTAATGAATTGAGTCGGAAAAAGATTTGTTCATTTTGATTGAGTTCGAACAGTAGAGTCACACAGAACAGAGCAAGGCGAGCATTTGAGCTTATAAAACTTAAACTTTGTTATTTATTTATTATACCATGGTCTGGGTGAATACTCGATTCTGATTGGCTGCAGGGTGTCCGTTAAAAAGTGATAGAGGACACCTAGTAAAGTAGTTCTGGTGAAACTGCCTGTTTACCATTCGAAATTAATAAATAAATGCGCTGCCTACAACGGCTGTGAGTAACCATAGCAACAGGCAGTCACATGCTCTATCATCTAACGTTAGATATTATAGCCTAATACAACAATGAGCGACTTCGTGCTATTTCTTTTAACATTTATGGAGAATATGGCAACTTTGACGACTGGTATGCTGCTGAAGAAAGAAAAAATGTAAATAAAACGGAGGAAATTACACCGCTGCTGCGCTGCTCCATTGAACTCTATTGGTAACGACGTAACTTGCGACCATAGTTGGATAATGATGCTTTCGGGAAACGCACCCCTGAATGAGACCCTGCGGGAGTTTTACGCAGCTGTCCAGACAACCAAGGCAGGAGAAGGCTGAACGTTACAGCGTTTCAAGCCTAAGGAGCCTGAGGCAAATGACCCTCTCTTTGATCTGATTAATTTATTGCCCTCTATAACGTTAAGCGCAAATCGCTGGAGCTCAGAGCTAATTGTTTTTTTATTGTTGTTTGATTAATTGTTTTATGTGTAATAAAAAAACTATGCCTACCTTTGTGTTTCATGAAAAAAAAATGCATTTGTGAACCTGAAGGGATACGAGCTAAGCGGACTATAAATATCTCCGGTTGCTAGATAAACAGTCAGTCAAGTTATTATTTGTAAAAACTAGATTTAGCCTAATTAAAATATAAACTAATGTTTTATTTGGCAAGTGACCATGGTATAAGCGGGTTAATGCCCTCCGAGGTGTCCATTGTCAGGTTTTAATGGACTTCGGCGGAGGCAACCGTCCTCCGCTGCGCGTCGGCCGGTTTACGCCTCGCCGTCGTCCATTAAAACCTGACAATGGACACCTCGTCGGGCATTAACCCTTACTTAAACGAGCGATCGTTTCGCTTGATAAGACCCTTATTCATCGTCTGGAATCGTTTGAAGAGTTTGCACTGAAACTGTCTTTTGGATCTTGAACCGTTTGGTTCCCATTGAAGTCCATTATATGGAGAAAATCCTGGAATGTTTTGATCAAAAACCTTCATTTCTTTTCGACTGAAGAAAGAAAGACATGGACATCTTGGATGACATCATGGGGGTGAGAAAATTATCAGCAAAAGTTTTTTCAAAAGTGAACTACTCCTTTAAGACAAACCATGTGTAAATAATTGTATCCCTTAAAAGTCATCTTTAACCACCAAAAACACTTGAATGTAACTCGACACCCTCGCCTCATTTAGTATAGACATATAAACAACATTAAAAGCTGGATTTTCACCAAATGATTTAAAAGAGCTTCTTTTAAAACGTGTTTCATCATACCCTATCGTTAACTGTTCCAATCTGGTTTGTCCTACATAGCTTTCCATACTCTTTGCTGTATTTGGCACACAGCTGATCTGAAACCTGTGAAAAAGAGAAAAAAAAAGACATGAATGATTCATACTCGATCTCCAGAAATAGATTTAAGACGGACACACTTTCTACCCACAATCTTCAGCTCCGCCACTTCCGACTGCAGTCGAGGAGCCGCCCAGATGAGTGTGGAAACGGCTTCTTGTAGACCAGGGTCCAGTTCCCTGAAAGAGAGGATGGTGAAGATGAAGAACACGGAGCATCCGAAATCACACACTTCCCTTCGATACGGCCAGCGGAAAACAGTGTGTGACAAAATGGGCTAGTAGAGCTGCACGTTTAATTCAACCACACAGATTCATTATTTCTATGTCACAATGATTTAAATGATCACAGAAGAACTGGGATATAAGTTTATAGTTCAGATATAAACACTGATGTCTACAGTAGAGATCAAAATTACTTTTTGAAAGTAACTCAACACTTCAAATAACGATTGTATCATTACATCGTTACACCAGTAGGTGGCGACACATGACTGTTAAAAATGTATGTCAGTGAATCATTCATTAAAGAGATTCGTTCAAAAACACTGATTCATCCAGTAATGAAATGAGTGAGCGATTCAATCATTCACTCACCCCGATTAAAAAAAAATGTTTAATAGACTGCAGCAATTAACATTTATTCCATCAATTACAGTGTTACACCAGTAGGTGGCGACAAGTGACTGTATTTTTCACTGAGTCACTCATTCAAGAAATTCGTTCAAAAATGTTGATTCATCCAGTAATGAAATGAGTGAGCGATTGAATCATTCACTCACCCTGATTAAAAAATGTATAATAAACTGCAGCAATTAACGTTTTTTCATCAATTACAGTGTTACACCTTTAGGTGGTGACACGTGACTGTTAAAAATGTATGTCAGTGAATCATTCATTCAAGAGATTCGTTCAAAACGATGATTCATCCAGTAATGAAATGAGTGAGCGATTGAATCATTCACTCACCCCGATTAAAAAAAAAAGTTTAATAGACTGCAGCAATTAACATTTATTCCATCAATTACAGTGTTACACCAGTAGGTGGCGACAAGTGACTGTATTTTTCACTGAGTCACTCATTCAAGAAATTCGTTCAAAAATGTTGATTCATCCAGTAATGAAATGAGTGAGCGATTGAATCATTCACTCACCCCGATTAAAAAATGTATAATAAACTGCAGCAATTAACGTTTTTTCATCATTTACAGTGTTACACCAGTAGGTGGCGACACGTGACTATATTTTTCTCTTATCTTATACCTCATCTTTTGTTGTCAAAACTGACTACGTCCACACAAGCATATGATTGCGTGCAGATATACTGTCAAAGCAAATCTGGCTACATTACTGCCGTTCTTGACAATGCACCTTTGTAAAAGTAATATATATTACCAATATAGACATAGAGAGACACACGTCCGGGAAAAAGAGGATGGTAACCCCGACTACTCAGCTTTCTCCACAGAAAAAGAGCCTGCTAGCTTAGCATCCAAAAAAAGATGGCCGACACTATGTTGATTCTGTGAGTGAGATCGCCCTCTATGGGCGGGAGGAGGATATGCGGGACAGACCCGACTACTGACTGTTGTCTTTAACCTCCGGACAAAACATCCTAAATGTCATTTTTGCGTGATTTTTGTGATTGTGATCCGAGAATAAAAAGGTTACTCACTTCATGGACTGTATTAACCCAAATCTGGTGAGCAGCAAATCACAGTATAACTCCAGGATCTCCATGGCCTCCACCAGATAATCCTCCCGGATGATGTGCTCGACCCGGATCCTCGCTCGCTCATCTTTGCCCGCTGACAAGTAGTCTGCAATTTCCTTGCGAGCCTTCTGAGCTAATTCGGCTAAATCAGAGCAAATCAGATTAGCTTAGCCCGTCCAAAACATGTGCAACTTGTAGACGACCCAAACTTACTTTTCTTCTTCTCAAGAAGTTTGAGGCGGTTTATGACAAGCCTGAGATTGACACGCAGTCTCTCTGACTTGAACCCTCCACCAAGCATGACGAGGGCTCTGTGGAAGATAAATATCAGGTTAAATGGACAGAAAGGACTTAGATTGAAGGTCAAATGGCAGATTTGGGAGATACCCCTCCTGTTTGGCGAGTGACGTCAGTGTCCCATCATGACGTCACCGTCATAACATGACAACAGCACAGGTTAGCTAACGTTATTAGAAACCTGATCATTTTAGATAAAAGTAACATAGTCCCCTATGTTACCCATGTCAAAAAGAGCATTAGCAGTACTATGGTATCCGATCAAAACAACGTGATTCAGTTTCAGATTACGTCGAATGATTGTGCTGTTTACAAGTACTAAAAATAATACCAAAGTACATGTCAAAACATATGTTAATCTAGCACTTTTTTTTTAGTTAGTTACACGCTTAAAGAAATATCGTCTCGTTTGTCATTTCGATTTCCTTAGAGATGTTTACTAGATGTTTACGAGTCATGAGAATTAAGTTAGCCAAAACAAGTGCCTAAAAAACAGTCTATTTGACTATCAGTCACTTGTTAATATTATTATGCATCGATGCTATTCTTTATAACGCATAAATACTATTTTAAACCGTTAGAAATCTGATCGTTCAAACCAGGAAGAGCCTCGATTAGCGGCTAAAAGAGCTAATTCTGTAAACAAAGTAAACAAAACCTACAGACACAAACCAATCATCATAAATACCCAATAAAAACGATAACTAAGATTTTAAAACCGTCATATTTACCTGTAAATTCCTCTTCGGACGCGGACAGCGAGTCGGTTTCGTTAGAATCGTTGGGCGAATGCTCGATTATCATTCACTTCCGCATTGGACGTGACTTCATTCATGACGCGACACGTCACGTGATCGGCAGTGGAAAATGGTTTATGATGGGGAAACCCCGTCAAATCACATGTCTTTAATGATGTCATGTTTATGATAAGGCACAAACTCGGGTTGGCTAGTCACTAATCCAAATGACAGACCGTAGTGAAAACACTGTTGTGAATGGCACACTCCTAAACATGATAAATACACACTTATTGTTCCTGCAAAGACTCGAATGTACCATGACACGATAGTTCCTACCTAGCACTGTTCATCCTGATACTGATATGTGAAATATCACGGCTCCGATTGGGAATTCAGGATCAAAAGTACATGATTGGTACAATAAACTGTTTAATTCCATATAAAACAAGTAACAGATACAATAATAAGAAAAAAAGTGGCAAAACAGTTCCTTTGCTTTGCCAGGCTTGGTTTTAAGAAACAACAACAACAACAAAAC
This sequence comes from Pimephales promelas, assembly GCF_988280905.1. NCBI lineage: Eukaryota > Metazoa > Chordata > Actinopteri > Cypriniformes > Leuciscidae > Pimephales > Pimephales promelas. Next base: position 1,768,506 of record NC_142769.1, on the reverse strand, counting down.
AAGACATTCAGAAAGACAGGAAGTACAAAACGACAAAAATAACGCATGAGATTCCACAAAATGACATCATCGAACACTTTCACACTCGTTTTCTAGTGATTCTGACATCATCGAGTGCGAATCCATCCACTCTGAGGAGTAAAAGTGTGTGTGGATGATCTCCAGCACTCCTCCGTGAACCAGCAGTGTGTGTGTGTGTCACAGGACTGCAGTAATGAGAGGCATGAGGTGCTCCTGTAAGTGGACAGGCGACGGCTCTATTAGTGGGAAACTTCATGATGAGTGTATGAATATGACCGAAATATACACTTCAACAGTCGAACGCTTGGATTCTCAACAGTTTAAGCACCAAGACGACGTCTTCCCCGGGAAAAGACACGGTGAACAAGATGTCCTGTGTGTGTGTTTGAGTGTAATGCTAGGACTCCTCCTCACGGGCGCCCGGTGCAGTGCCGTTACGGTCCAGCAGAGGCGCCTGAGCTTGTGTGTGTGTGACGCTGGAGATCTTGAGAGGCACGGCGTCTTTAGCGATGATCTTCCTGGTTGCGCTGACGAGACGAGCGTAGTTGTCGCGGTTGAACTCTGCGCCGAGCGTCTGCGTGCGCAGTAGCGGTGGGTTCTCCCGGTCGACCCGCGAGAGGAAGAGCGGAGGACGGCGCTGACGCTCCCCGTCGCGCAGCGAGTCCGGCAGCGGCTTGTGTTTGCTCTCGGGCAGGAGCATGATGCACAGCACCGACAGCACAGCGAACGAGGAGAACACCACGTGATGAAGGAAATAGCCTCCGTTATTCTGCAGCTCCATCAGAGACGACGCAGCCATTCCTACACACCCCGCAGACATGATGAGACCCAACGTGCCACCGCTGAGGACACACACACACAGTTTACAACACTCAAACATCTGATGTACACTAGGGTTATACACTTTATAGAAGACGGTCAGTTCCAGTACGTGATAGTAGCTGTTGTATTCATCGTAAAACACTACATGTGACCCTGGACCACAAAACCAGTCACAAATTGAGATGTATACATCATTTGAAAGCTGAATAAATACACTTTCCATTGATGTATGGTTTATTAACATAGAACAATATTTAGCTGAGATATGACTATTGGAAAATTAGGAACCTGAGGGTGCAAAAAAGTAAAAACATTGAGAAAATCGCCTTTAAAGTTGTGCATTATTCATGCTTTTGCTGCATCCATTTATACATTCTTTATACATACATATATATATATATATATATATATATATATATATGAAGAGTTCAGATGCAAAAGCCTCTAAATGCCATTTGAAATTTTCTTCTTTAATGATGATTTTTATCAAACTTGTATATTTAAGTTCAGTGATTTCACTTAAATGGCAATGATAATTACCTATTAATTGTTATTTAAGTGAAATTACTGAACTTAAATATACAAGTTTGATAAAAATCATCATTAAAGAAGAAAATTTCAAATGGCATTTAGAGGCTTTTGCATCTGAACTCTTCATATATATATATATATATATATATATTTACGGTAGGAAATTTGCTAAATATCTTCATGGAACATGATCTTTACTTAATATTCTAATGATTTTTGGCATTAACCCTCTGATGGTCTTTGTTTAGGAGTCACGTCCTGAGCCTTCCCGGTCAGAAGTGACCGAACACCTAAAAATGAAACTTCCTCCATCCCAGTAAAAACCAATGCAATTTATTTTTGTTCTATAATATTTAGTATTTTTAATTTAGTATTTTGAGACAATTTGATTGAATTTATTAATATTTATGGTATATTTTTGCCATGGAAATATATATATATATATATATATATATATATATATATATATATATATATATTATTTATTTATGATACATTATTCATTCACAAAGAAAATTGGTGTCCTTAAAGGTTGGAGTTTTTCTCATTTTTCTAATTAAGGCATTAAGATCAATATCCAAAAGATGATTTTTTATTCCTCTTTTTAGGCAACTTTAGCATGGGGGTCAAAACTTATTCACACCACTGTGTATATATATACAGTATATATACATGTATATATATATATATATATATATACATGTATATATATATATATATTTACGGTAGGAAATTTGCTAAATATCTTCATGGAACATGATCTTTACTTAATATCCTAATGATTTTTTTGCCATTAACCCTCTGATGGTCTTTGTTTAGGAGTCACGTCCTGAGCCTTCCCGGTCAGAAGTGACCGGACACCTAAAAATGAAACTTCCTCCATCCCAGTAAAAACCAATGCAATTTATTTTTGTTCTATAATATTTATTATTTTTAATTTAGTATTTTGAGACAATTTGATTGAATTTATTAATATTTATGGTATATTTTGCCATGGAAATAATATATATTTATACAGTGGTGTGAATAAGGTTTGGCACCCATGCTAAAGTTGCCTAAAAAGAGGAATAAAAAATCATCTTTTGGATATTGATCTTAATGCCTTAATTAGAAAACTGAGGAAAACTCCAACCTTTAAGGACACACATTTTTTTTGTGAATGAATAATGTATCATAAATAAATAAATGTTTACAGGGTGCATAAGTCAGGACACCCCTATGTTAAATTCCCATAGAGTCAGGCAGATTTTTATTTTTAAAAGCCAGTTATTTCATGGATCCAGGATAATATGCATCCTGATAAAGTTCCCTCGGCCTTTGGAATTAAAATATCCCCACATCATCACACACCTTCAGATTGGCATGGGGTACTTTCCATAAGATCATCTTTCAATGCAAATCAAACCAGCTATTAGGCGAACTGAAGTAAAACCATGCCAATCTCTCGGTGTGGTGGAAAAGGTGTGTGATGATGTTTTTATTCCTCTTTTTATGCAACTTTAGCATGGGTGTCCAAACTTATTCACACCACTGTGTATATATATATATATATATATTTTTTTAAATATATTAATTCAGGATTTTAGTTTAATATAGAGTCTAGACCTTCAGAAAAATTGTTTTTTTTGAAGAAGAAAATTAGCACCATCTGGTTACAGTATAGAGAAAATGCGTAGAATGATGGTGTAACCACTAGATGGCATGTACAGCTCTCTATGGAGAGGCATGTGAATTCCCCAGCTGTTTATGAACACATTTACTTTTTTTTTTTTTTTTTTTTTTTTGGTGGATTTGAATTTATATTTGAAACAATCTCAAAAACGATTTCTTATGAAGTCTTAGATTTTTTTTTTTTTTTTTTTAGAAATGGTGTTTCCCATTCATTTCCTATGGGGGTCATTTCTGACCGAAGACCAAAATTGGGACTAATTTTTTTACGACCACTTAGCATGCTCAGATCATGAACTATTTTTTTTTTGTGTTTACATTCCTAATGCCAGAAAAGTTTTGTAACATTCTGATAAAGCTGTGATTTTTGTGGACACACACACTAAATAACATTAAGAGGGTTATTAGGGATGCACGATTTAATGGTATTAACCGATATCAAAAAATTAGAATATTGTGCAAAAGTTCATTTAATCATTGAAGGAAATGGAATGTTAGTATTTTAAGCCCAAGTGTGTGTGTGTGTGTGTGTGTGTGTGTGAGATTACCGCACGACGGTGGGCATGACCTCACTGCCGAAGAACACACTGAGCATGGCTAACGCCTGAGACGAGAGCAGACCCAGCACTGACAGAACCAGGACCAGTCCTCCGTGCAGATCTGAGAGCACACATCATCAGCATCATCAGCTTCACAACAACACCAAATTTAGCTTTATTATCCCCAATGGGGCAATTTAGTTTACAAATTAAGTATATATCCAATTAAGTATCTAATAATTCAAACCTATTAAACACTGCTTCTAGATCATCACACACACCGTCATCAACTTTCTGCTCTCTTGTAATGTGAAACGCCATTTTTGCATGACATAGTATACAATTAAACACCTGACATTAATACTTGGGAATATTTGAAACCATTGATTAAAACATTTTGTTTAAAACAATATAGAGAAAGAGAGAGACAGCAATCTTTCAGCAGAAAAACAAAAACTGACCAAAATCTCCAGGAAAGATTGAAATGCAACTCTACATTAGATCAAAATTTCCACTGAGCTTGTTGCAAAGCATTCTGGGACTGCTTACTCCATGAAGGACACATTAAGTAGGAGTGTGAAAGTTTGGGGAGACGATTGATTCACGATTCTGAGATTTTAAATTCAGGAATGATTCGATTTGAGACAATTCACAATGAGATTTATTTAGTCAGTGGAGCTGAAAGCCTTCTGACCAGTGTTAGATCATGTAATGACCTTTATTAAAAGCCTTTCATGATTGGAATATGTAGAAATGTCCTTAAAGGAGTAGTTCACTTTTAAAAAAAACTTTTGCTGATAATTCACTCACCCCATGATGTCATCCGAGATGTCCACGTCTTTCTTTCTTCAGTCGAAAAGAAATTAAGGTTTTTGATGAAAACATTCCAGGATTTTCTCCATATAATGGACTTTAATGGGGACCAAACGGTTCAAGATCCAAATGAGAGTTTCAGTGCAGCTTCAAATGGCTTTAAACGATTCCAGACTATGAATAAGGGTCTTATCAAGCGAAACGATCACTCATTTAATAAATAAATAACAAAGTGTAAGTTTTATAAGCTCATCAAAATGAACAATCTTTTTCCCGAGTCATTTGGTTCATTCAACGAACGAAACGAACGAATTGACTCTGAAAAAGATTCGTTCATTTTGATGAACAGGAGAGTCACGAACGCGCATCACAGAACAGAGCAAGGCGAGCATTTGAGCTTATAAAACTTAAACTTTGTTATTTATTTATTAAATGAGCGATCGTTTCGCTTGATAAGACCCTTATTCATCGTCTGGAATCGTTTAAAGCCCTTTGAACAGTTTGCACTGAAACTGTCTTTTGGACCTTGAACCGTTTGGTTCCCATTGAAGTCCATTATATGGAGAAAATCCTGGAATGTTTTCATCAAAAACCTTAATTTCTTTTCGACTGAAGAAAGAAAGACGTGGACATCTTGGATGACATCATGGGGGCGAGTCAATTATCAGCAAAAGTTTTTTCAAAAGTCAACTACTCCTTTAAGCCCGAAGCATTGTATTGTAAAAGTATTGTTAGTTCATGTTAACTATTGTGTAGGAGGATAGTGTATAATATAATACACTGCCGGCCAAAACAAAGTAGTAGTAGTCGCTGTTTGGATTTTGCATAAGAGTCTATGATTAGATCACTATTGCAGTGATCATTATGTTTTTAGCATTTTTGTTATATGTGTGTGTGTGTGTGTGTGTGTCTTACACTGTGTGAGAGCGAGCAGCAGCAGCGAGGACAGGCCCGTGACGATGGCTGACAGCAGTAAGATCCCCCTGCGGCCGAAGCGGTCCACACACACACACAGGAACACACAGGCCAGTGCGCCGGTCAGCACGCGCAGGGAGTAACTGAAGTAGAAGTGTGTGTAGTAGATGTGCAGGTTGCGTGTGAAGCAGTACTGGATCCCGGTGCCGATGAAGCTGACGGGACAGGGAACGGGAGTCCGTTAGAGAAACGGGTCATGATGCACTTTTATATGGTGTGTGTGTGTGTGTAGTAGAGCCCGATCGATACAGGATTCTGAAGGCCGATACCGATACAAATATTTGTTGGTTTTAAAATCCGATATATCGGCCGATATTTTTTATTTTATTTTTTTCAGAAACGCGCAACAAAACATTAACAGATTTCCCTAACATTAGTTATTTGTAGTTATTTATGAGTTTTAATTAAAATAACATGATAATGGATATTAAAAAGAAATTTGTTTCTTTTATTGTCGCAACAGAACAGAGGAGGAACCAAAGCTCATTAATTAATTAACAAAGCTCATTAAATTCCACTGATGATAGTGGCATTAGCTAGCTTTGTGGTTAGCTAGAATGTGTTGCGCGTTATAAACGAGTGTTGCCAACAGGAGCGTGTAGAGTGCCCTCTGGTGGACAAACCATACAACTCCAACACTCGTGACATGGTTCAAGCGTGTTTCATCCGTTTTTATTTTATTTTTTAAATATTCATTTATCGGCCTTTATAACTGCCGATACCGATAGTTTGGAAAATGCCTAATATCGGCCGATAATATCGGTCTGGCTCTAGTGTGTAGTAAGGCTGTCAAACGATTAATCGCATCCAAATTAAAAGTTTGTGTTTACATAATATATGTGTGTGCACTGTGTATAATTATTTTAAATATATAAACACACACACATTATAAAAATATTATTTATATATAAAACATTTATATTTATATATAATATAAATAAGATATAAATCTATATACAGTATATAAATGAAAATAATTCTTAAATCTATACAAGCATGTGTGTGTATTTATATATTTAAAATAATTATACACATATTATGTAAACACAAACTAATATATTTAATATATTTATACACACACACACCCAAATGAATGCTATTGTTCGCAACATCTCCATTTGCAAAGTATTTGTACTTAAGGCAAAATGAGCCGATCACAGAACACGCGGGCATGGATGATGGAATATGATCAGAAGAGTTTCGAAAAGTTGCTTCGCTGGCTAATATTACCCACAATGCCTTTCTCAACGGAAGTTTGTGCGTTTAATATCACACACTCACGTGTGTAGCAGAAGTGTGTTTCAGTTTCAGGAGTAACTTACAGAGTGAACCCCAAAATCAGGCAGTTCTTCCAGATGACTCTGGTGTGACGCAACTCCATCACATGATGACACTCCGGCCGCACGTCTTCAGGGAACATCTCATCTATCTCTACAGACAGGGGGAGAGGGAGAGAGACAGAGAGAGAGAGGGAGAGAGAGAGGGAGAGAGAGAGAGAGAGAGAGATTATACTTTTTTAAATAACTGGTAATTTCCTGTTATCCGGACCCCACGATGGCCTACCCCTAACCCCGCCCCTAAACCTATCCATCACTGGGGTTAAGACCAATCAGGGACGATTGACCTACCCCTAACCCCGCCCCTAAACCTACCCGTCACTGGGGTTAAGACCAATCAGGGATGATGGCCTACCCCTAACCCCGCCCCTAAACCTACCCGTCACTGGGGTTAAGACCAATCAGGGATGACTATAGTTCCTAAATGGTATATGGTGGGGAAAAGTACCAATAAACTTTTTAAAGCAATTTATTCCACCATTAAAAAAATAACAAATAAAAACATAATTTAACCAACCATTACCATTAAAAAAAAAAAAAAAAAGATGTTCACCTTCTATAAAAATCTAACTTTTGTTTACACAGCATTTCTTCTCAAACATTAGGATGTTGCAATTTAATTTTTATTAAATTAATATTCTAATCGTATCCTAGATTCAAGCAAGGCCTTGAACAAATTCACCATATTAACTTTTTGTCCTTCCATTTCAATTTTATAAGCGTTCCAGATGGCTAAATTTGCTTGACCAACCAAAGAATGAGAAGCAGTGCAGATTTCCCACTGATCACGGGAAGATTTACACCCCAAAACTTGAAATATTATTGCTAAATTTTACCCAAAACATCAAAAAGTGGAGATAACTTACAACAAACACTGCGTCAAGGTCATTACACAAGTGGACAGCTGCCAGATGTGTGTGTGTGTTTGACCTCACCTCAGTGTGTTTCCCTACTGTCCACCACAGTGACCCTCAGTAATGTGTGTGTGTGTGTTAAAACACTGGGGTATCAACTGTTCACAGATATTCTAATTTGTTACTGTTAATTTGTACAATTAATTTAATTTGTATGTTTTAATATTGTACTATTTTGATGTCTTTATAATTATTCTATGCATTCCAAGCTTTGGCAATTTTGTAATATGTACAGTCATGCCAATAAAGCAATTTGAATTGAATTAAGAGAGGGAGGGCGAGAGACATAGGAAAGAGTTGGTATATTTCTGACCATCACATTCCAGTGAATATCTCAGGGTGGGACGGTCTTGATTCCTCAAATTAAACACCTAAATGGGTCTATTGACTGCGCGATGGCTCTGGATTTGTGCTAATGTGACTCAGGCTTCAGACTCAGAGAGCGGGAGTACTGGGAACCGAAGAGCCGGCCCGTCACGAGACACACTAGTGAAGAGCGGGAACCAAACGGTTCATGAGAGTTTCAGTGCAAACTGTTCAAAGGGCTTTAAACGATTCCAGACGATGAATGATGAATCAAAACAACGAATCTTTTTCGGAGTCAAATCATTCATTTCGTTCGTTGAATGAACCAAATGATTTGAAAAAAGATTCGTTCATTTTGATGAACGAGTTCGAACAGGAGAGTCACGAACGTGACCATTTGAGCTTATAAAACTTAAACTTTGTTATTTATTTATTAAATGAGTGATCGTTTCGCTTGATAAGACCCTTATTCATCGTCTGGAATCATTTAAAGCCCTTTGAACAGTTTGCACTGAAACTGTCTTTTGGATCATGAACCGTTTGGTTCCCATTGAAGTCCATTATATGGAGAATGATTTCCCTAAAAACCTTAATTTCTTTTCGACTGAAGAAAGAAAGACGTGGACATCTTGGATGACATCATGGGGGGGTGAGTAAATTATCAGCAAAAGTTTTTTAAAAGTGAACTACTCCTTTAATTTAATATACAATGGTTTAAAATTTGTCAAATAAATTGGAAAACGTGTTTATTCGTACTTCGGCCAAGTGTTTTATTATATTGGGTTCGGCTTCGGTGCATGTGTGGAGACGGGAGTGTGTGAGGCGGAGATTCTCACCGGACAGCAGTGTTTCAGCAGGGAAGAGCTCGTCACTAACACACACACCGTTTCGTGCTGAAAACGACTGGAGACACTTCTTCGCTTGAGGAATCTGAGATGTGGCCAAGAGCCAACGAGGGGATTCTGGGAACACTGAAGCACAGCTTGTGTGCGCAACACACACACAAATCACATAATTAGTGGTGCTTACTCAATGCAAACTTTACAAAACAAGTTTCATAGTGCAAATTTGGTGTGAACATGCATCAACACATCAACAAGTACAATTAAAATAGAGAAATCAATATTATGATTATTAACTCATGGGGCTCTTTTAATTAATTTTTTGGGGAATTAATATGACATTTATATATATATCTGCCAAAATGACCATCTGTTGCTTTATGTTTCAAACATGAAGTAGTCAGAATGTACTGCTCCTTCAAAGAAAACGACACACACACAGACAGTATTCATACGGCTCACCACCAATAGGAGAGCAGTAACAGCAGGGGAAGTGTGGTGACGGCCTGAAGAACGGGCCAATCACGGCACAGCACTGCCAGCCCCGGCAACAGCAGCTCGGCAAACAATGCAAAGAAGCCGCTGACCATCGACACCATGAGTCTGTGCGGCGGGTCACACCACTCCAGTCCTGCAGGATTAATCAATCAAACATAACAGCCAATCAGAACAGAGTGTGGGCGGAGTCTCTCTGCAAGCGCACCGCACTCACAATTAAATCAAACATAACAGCCAATCAGGAGAGAGTGTGGGCGGAGTCTCTCTGCAAGCACATTGCACTCACAATTAAATCAGTTAAACATAACAGCCAATCAGAAGAGAGTGTGTGGGCGGAGTCTCTCTGCAAACGCACTGCACTCACAATTAAATCAAACATAACAGCCAATCAGAAGAGAGTGTGTGGGCGGAGTCTCTCTGCAAGCACACTGCACTCACAATTAAATCAAACATAACAGCCAATCAGAAGAGAGTGTGTGGGCGGAGTCTCTCTGCAAGCACACTGCACTCACAATTAAATCAAACATAACAGCCAATCAGAAGAGAGTGTGTGGGCGGAGTCTCTCTGCAAGCACACTGCACTCACAATTAAATCAAACATAACAGCCAATCAGAAGACTGTGTGGGCGGAGTCTCAAAGCTGAACGTTCAACGTCATTACTCCAGTGTCACATGATCTTTCAGAAATCACTCTAATAGGATCACTTGATTCTCAATCAATATCAATTGTTATTGACTTTCAATAATTAATAATAGTTTCTTTAATATTATCAATGTTGATTTCATGTTTATACAATCAATAGAAAGCATTTATTTGAAACGGAATAGATTACAGATATAAAATATAGATATTAATATAAATGTCTTTACTAAATAAATGTTTGTTATAAATGTCAATTTAATGCATCCTTGCTGAATATATATACACACACACACATATATATATATATATATATATATATAAATAAATATATATAATTTATTTATCGTGCTCATCCCAAACTTTTGAATGATAGCGTATCACAATTTCCACAATAAATTAAGCAGTAAAAAAAAATAATCATAAATGTTTCTTGATCATCAACTCATATTCGAGTGATTTCTGAAGGATCATGTGACACTGAAGACTGGAGTAATAATGAACATTCAGCAGCTTTATCACAGGAATAAATTACATTTTATAATACAGTCAAATAGAAAACAGTTATTTTAAATTGTAAAAAAAAAAAACAATTTTGACTATTTCTGATCGAATAACTGAAGTCTCATCAAGCTGAAAATACTTCTTACATACGAAACTCTTTCAACACTGTTATTGTGAGATGTGGACACCAGTAATCATCAGTGTGTCGAGTGTTTACACACACAGTTTTCCACACACACTCTCACATAACAATCACAGGAAGTGCAGGACAAGAACACGGACTCAAGAACAGAGATCAGATCCTCACACACACACACACACACTGAACTTTCCTCAGCCGATTAAACACACACTGATGATCAGAGTGAAGAGTGTGTGTGTGTGTGTGTGTGTGAGATAGAAGTGGAATGCTGTTCCTAGTCAAAGAAAAACACTCCTTATCAAGAGTCTCCTATCGATCAAGAACATCTGCTTACACAAACACACACACACACACGCACGCACGCAAGTCTAAACAACTCATTCCTCCTTATAATCTTTTATTTATTTAGGCATATCTACTCGTTCTTTATTATTAGTATCAGTTATATATGATTTAATAAAGAGTGTGTACTGTGAGTATCAGGAATATTATCCTTGACTAAAACTAAAGAAACATTTCTCTTAAATGAAGAAAAAAAGCTGAAATAAAATAAAATATTCAATTTAGTTGGAATTAAACTAAACTGAAAATTTCTAAACTGAGTTTCATTTAAGATAAAACACAAACATTATTAATTGGAAATAAATACAAATTAAAACCAGCTAAAATTGAAATTAAAATAAGCTAAACCTAAAAAAAAAAATAATAACGCAAATGACAAAAGCACAAAATTAAATGACTAAAAATTGAACTAATAAATAAAAATGAACTCGAATTAAAAATATTTATAAATCTATAGGCTAATAAAATTACACTTGTGATTGAGTTGTGATTTATATTTGCCTATTTTCATTTCAAAAGACTAAAACATAAACATTAACCAATTAATCACACCAAATATTAAAGTTTTTTTATACATATATTCTAACAATTTCAAATATAATCTCCAAATGAATGTAGAAAAAAACATATTATAATATTTATTCAATATACAATCTTTTTACGAAAATACCAAAACTGCAACTGATGTCTCTATGAAACATTTATTAATTAAAGCCATTCGTCATTTCAGTATTAAAATCGATCAATTTTAACCTTTAAAAACATAAGTTTTAATTTAAGTGAACTTAAAACAATATTTACATAAATCCAATTAGGAAATACACAGAAACACGTTAAACTGAAGAGAATTAATTGCATGTGCAAACCTGTTCATTTTGAGAGCCTTAAAAATTAAATAAATAAATAAATAAATAAATAAATAAATTCAAATATATCCAGACTTTGGTTGATAGTGTGCGTCTTAAACCCCTAAACACACACACACACACACACACTGTAGTGTTATCCGGGCCGCTAAAGACTCGAATATGTGATATCACTTCCTTGAAATAGTTTTACTTGTATATGATGTAAATTAAAGCCAGATGGACACTTTAGAGGGGTTTCATTAATCTATGGTGACTCGAGATCTGAGACTTAAGGAACATTTAAAGGGCCAGCAGCACTTCCTGTTGTGTAGAGTCAAATCTAGTCAAATATGGAGCTGGAGTGAACACACACTTGAGTGTTTCAGTCTCAGAGCTCGTCAGCTGCAGATGTGGAGAGGTCATGTGATGATGATAAAGTGTACTTGCGTGCGATGTAAGATGACAGAAACACTCCGGCTAGCGCTGAGCCCTGCAGGAGCCGCAGGAACGGGAAAGCAGAAGGACTGTTGGAGAGACACGCCATGATTCCCAGCAGTCCCGAGAACACCACTGACAGCAGCAGGCAACAGCGACGGCCCAACCTGACACACACACACACTTATTTAAGTCCACTTAGTGGTATGAAAAGTCACTGAGTGTTGAAGAAAGCCTCACCAGTCGCAGACGGCGCCGAGGAGGACATAGCCGACGGTCCAGCCGGTCATGAAGCAGACGTGCTGCAGCGGGATCCTCCAGTGATCGGCACACACCAGACCCCACTGTCCACACACACACACACTTTCAAACTAGCAGCTGGAAAACTCTAATGGTGGACACCCTCACGTCTCGATATCATTGTTGTGATACTCACTCAGAGACACGATAAAAGGTGAACAAAAAATGAACTGTCGATTAAAGACTACATTTGGTCTATCATTATGTGTGTAAATGAATATTCTTGGACAATAGAGACAACAGAATAACAACATTCATGATTCTGAAGATGAAAATACGGAATTATTTTAGACGAATATGCTGGCACTCTTTCACTAGATATAATTAAAATAATGTCGGACACTTTATACTGGTAACATTTGGCATTAAATATTCCCCCATTGCTTAAATTCAACATTATATAGTAGTTTAATGTAGTTGGGACACTAAAACTCTGATAACTATCCACAATACATGTTGTTGCATTTTTGTTTTGTGTGATATATTGTGACACGACTATGGAAAATGGACCAGCTAATGACTAAGTCCCGCCCCTCCACTTCCGGCTCATCGGAAAAAAATATGAATGGTAGTCAATGGCGAGAGACAACTTATCTTTTTATTCCGTCTGAACTGTGCCCTCAATTACACATATGATGTTTGTCAATTTAAAAGACAATTCTGAAAGTCAAAAACGTCGCCGTTTGTCATAAAACAGAAGAGTAACATTTAGTTTTATGTGAAAATCGCTCTGTGAACTACATCTCCCGGGAAGCGAAACAACGAGTGAGATCCGCTGCTCGTGTGTGTGTGCAGTCTCTGGTACAAAACACTCAGGTAGGACGGCGTAACGTTACGATTATAACGCAAGACTATAAACAATGACAGACAGCCTCGGTAAAGTTAGCTTTATTCATTAAGAGAAAATGCGCGCCTTTGGGGTTTGTAGTCTTTGTAATGACGTATTTTCACAGTCTTATACCTCAACGGTTTCACATCAAACTGCGACTTTCTTTACTTTAAAACGCATCTTTTAAATTGACAAACATCATATGTGTAATTCGGGGCACAATTCAACCGAGATCAAAAAATTGTTTGTCTCTCGCCATTGACTACCATTCAATATTTTTCCGAAATAAGGTCCCATGGTGGTCGACCGGAAGGGGAGGGACTTAGGCTCTCTATAAACCACCAGTTAAAACAGCTAAAACCATCATAAGAGCTACTTTGAGTTGGATATCACAGTAGGAAACATTACAAATTAAACATCACTGACACTCACTATTCTAATAATGTCAATCGAATGTATAAAATCACTGAAACATTAAAACTTTGTAGCCGATCCAAAACACCAGCTGACTGAGTGTGGATGCGACTTACTTTATTATATAATCAACTTGTATTATTACATTACAGCTAATGTGAAGCCACGCCACTGCAGTTCAACACACTCGGCTTCCAGAAGGATCTTTCTGCAAACTAATCCACATTTCATGACACGGAAAAGCTTTTATATTCCATCGTGGAAAAGGAAACATATTGCGAGTCAAGGCCTCATGAAAAGCTCTTTACTTCCTGTTAAACAGGAAGTCCACTGATCCCTGAGCTTCCAGTGACGACTTCAGGGTCTCATAGATTAAATATGAATTCATAACCTGTAATCTTACTCATGGTTAGTCAACAACAACGCTGTATTTTATGGCAGACAATTATGTATATCAGCAGATTTTACATGGTTTATTAATTGACATGATGGTCAATACTAATCTAGCCTGACTAATATGCATATTAAATATGACCATTATTTAAAATTAGGACGGATCTGGGATCACAGCACAATATAAACAATAACAGACAACTTTCTACATTATAAAACCAATAGGGCTGTCAAATGATTAATCGCAATTAATCACATCCAAAATAAAAGTTTGTGTTTACATAATATATGTGGGTGCACTGTGTATAATTATATATATATATATAAATTATACACACATGCTTGTATATATTTAAGAAACGTTTTCATGTATATAGATTTATATAATTTATATTATATATAAATAAAAATATTTTAAAATATAAATATACATATTTTATATATAAATAATATTTTTTTTCTTAAATATACATGCATGAGTGTGTATTTATATAATGTACGTATAATAATGTATAATAATTATATATATAATGTATAATAATTATACACAGTGCACCCACGTATATTATTTAAACACAAACTTTTATTTTGGATGCGATTAATCACGATTAATCGTTTGACAGCCCTAAAAACCAAACAAACAAAACAAAACGTTTATTTATTTATTTGCAAATTAGCAATTCCGCAAAATATTATTAATCGTTGGTAATATTAGTTAATAATAATAAAGCTGTTCATTGTTTGTTCAGTGCAATAAGGTCCGAGAGGCTGTGCTGTATCGTGTACTCCGCGTCGTGCCTAACAACGCCCTTCAGCCTTTACTTATTCAAGATACAGCACTAGCCTCGAGTACCTTATTGCTTTTATAAAACGGTTACCACATAATAAAAATATTAAAGTAAAAAAAAAATTATTAGAGCAACTTTCATGAAGTAAAATCACTAAAAAGCCTTCCTTCCGCCAGAAAAAAATAGTCCCTGACCGTGAAAAGCATCAAGTAAACACAACATAGGAACTGCAGTGCAGTGTTGCGCAGTGATACAGAGAACCGTTGGGTGAAGCGGTCATAGCTGTGTGTTATCATGAATAAAGCACAGCTATCGACCAATCAGAATCAATATTTGGAACTAACCGTTTTATAACTAAATGTTAACTAATACAATAATTTATTAGTAAATGTTGAAATTAATATCAGCTAAGATTAATAAATGCTGTAGAGAAGTAATTGATCCTTCTAATGAACCGTATAATTGCATTTTTTCCATCTAGCACATTTCATACACTATGGCAATTCAAAGTGCTTTACATAGAAAGGAATTAAAATACTCGCAACATAAAAGCAAGGATAAAACGGTTATTCAAAATCCTTTACATAGAAAGAAAGTAAAATAATCACACTATGGCAATTCAAAGCTTATAAATTAAAAATAATAACAATTCATGTTCTTAAATAAAGTAGACCCGTCGCGTCATAACTTGAGAGAACTCGCAACAGTTCGGTTCGCATTCTGACGGTTCGGTTCGGATACTAACCTCGGTCACCAAGTTGTTTTGTAGTCCCGCGGGTTTGGCGAACTCCCACCCAACCGTGCAGGGCACCGTGTCCCGCGGCGCGCTCTCCGTGAGGTTGCTAGTATTCAGCGGGTACTTGTACAGTTCGCAGTGACTGAACCCGGAGCCCTTCATCCACGGGACGGTGAGATTGAGGACCGCTTGCCTGGAGAGGTTCCCGAGCACGGAAGACGCTGGGAATAACGTCAGGTCGGGTTTGCAGTGGTACGACTCGGGAATCAGCGTGAAGAAAACATCGCTGAAGAGATTCAACGAGACCGCAAAGTTCGGGAACCAACTGAAAAGCGTCACGATCCGGTTGTATCGCCCAAATCCACCGATCTGAGGGTAGATTTTAGTTTCAAACTCCATAACTAGAGTTTTTATCGAGGGAAACAGCTGTTTCTCACAGGCATCGCAAGCTGTAGTGATGGGAAATGAACGGCTGTCCACAAACACACACTGGAACGCACTCAATGGTAGTGACGTAGCACATGGAATGGATTCATTTGAGCCAATCGGTTCATTTGGAAGATTCGGTTCATAGATTCGATTGATTCTTTTTTACGCTCAAAAGAGCTCCTTCGTTTCGTTGCGGTGATTTTTTATAGTAAGTAAGTAGTAAATAGTAAGTAGTAAGTTAAGTAGTAGCCTACTAATCAGTAATAATATTAGCTAATTATTCTTAGTTGTCAAGTCACCTTCATTTATAAATCTAGATTGTTTCAAAGCAGCTTTACATTGTTAATAATAGGAAATTAAAGCAACAGAGATTGTTTTTAAGAGTTGGCTTTCAAACACCACTTATACGATGTAAATACAACGATAGCGCGATTAGGCTATTCGGTTTGTTTAGTTTTAAAGCACCTGTCGCTTTAAATGAGCTCTTATACGTCTGGTGGATCCTGATTGGCTGTCGTTTGTGCATTGTGATGCGACTCTACTAATATTTTATATTTATAGCGAATATCTAGCCTAGTATATATTCATCGTCATAGTCCGTTAGGATCGAGTGATTATTAAAATGTTTTTACCGAATCAAGTATCGACTCAAACGAATCACCTAGTTCATGTAGTTACAAAGCATAGTCATTACCTATTCAAAGCGAACCAGCTCGTGACAGGAGTTCCAGTAATGTGTAGTCGGTACAATTTTACTCTTCGTCTCGCTTTATGTTTGTGAGTCATTCAAACTAAAATTAGAAGTATCATATTTTACAGCTGTTGCACAAACGTGGTCTACAGTACGTATGTATTTCTTAAACAATCAACTAGTTGTTTGTATTTATTAATTCATTGACTACTCATTCATTTCTGTTAAAGGATCTTAAAAAAAATCTTAGTGTCAGTGAACTAGTGAACAATTAGTCTCAGTAATATTATTATTATTATATTGAGATATTATATATCTCAATATATTATAGTAATTGTGTGCGTGAGAACCTGGTTAGTGTTAAATGAACCATTTCTTTTTAGGCACATATGCACTTGACAACAATAGACAGAAATATGTATATATATATTTTAAAGTTAAAATTAAAATTAAGGAATATCCAAAACATAAGAAATAGACACTTTAGTCTCTTTGAGACTTGTTTAATGGGTTAAAGCTATGCTGTGACATTTGTTAACGTTAAAATAACCTCATTGATATTGAACTTGAGTTTGTCACCCTCTTGTGGCAGATGTGTGGTATTGCAGGTCCCAAAAAAAAAATCAAAAAAAAAAAAATCACAGAAGCCAAGTCATTTCAAAAATTTATTTACGAACATAATCTCTGAGGAACAACAGCAGTTCTCGCGCTCTCTGTACATGCAAGTGTAGAAAATAACAATTTTGAATTTTTCCTCTCCGTTAAGTTTTTTGTTGTCATTTTTAGTTTCTCGCTTTTTGAATCGCAGGATATCAACACAGCTAAAGAGGTGAAAGTACTGGATCTCTGACAGCACTGAAATAGCATCCACAAACCCCTCCCCTCCCCATAGCTGCTCCAACAATATGTACATAATTCAACTACATTGTACAAAAAAAACAAAAACAAAAAAAAAAGATACATTGTTACATCACCGGCAGCGAGTGCGACGACACGTCTCGTCGCTGTTAGAATCTCACATTCTACGCAAGTTTTGGACTAGTACAAAGAGGAGGGTGCAAAACGTCCTGGAATATTATTTACAGCTATGTACAACGTCTCGTTCACGCATTACAAGAGGAAAATTTACACAGCGGAGACCTTCAACTCAAACATACCACAGGTGTCAGAAAGATAATAAATAGGCTATTTCTCACTATTTATATAGAGTTCAACATGTGTTGGAGGAGTCGAGTTGGATGTGTGGACAAACAAGGCTTGAAATTGTGGCTCCACACCTAATCTATCCAACATACATATGGAATAATCAGTAATCCGAGTGATTATTAGAGGTAATGTGTTGCAGACTGAGGTCAGCGTAGGCCAAGCATGTGTACGATCGACTGATTTAGTGGAAATCAACTTTTATTTTCTATCGCATCACAATTTCAAGCCTTTTAAAACTGAATCAGTTGTGGGAATCAGGACACACATCTTGTAAACAGGGGCTTAGTGATGATCAATGCACCGAATAACATCAAAAGCACTTGATCTGAAATCAGTGGGTTTCATTGCAACACAAAAAGAAACGGTCGAGTTTGTCGAGAGTCACGCACACGGTACACTCACAAAACTTTACCTGCGGAAACAGTGACACCTGTTGCACCCAGACTCAATGCACACATACACAACTGCGTCATGTGGGATCTTCACAGACTCGCAACCACACATGAGAACAAAAGGAAGAAAACCAAATTAAAACACTAGCCTGGATGGGTTAAGCAAACGTCACACAACCTCACACTGAAGCACAGGCAGGGGATGAGAAAGGGTGAGATATCAAAACACATTTCAAGTCGCCCACCAACAAACCAAAAAAATTAACACAAAAAAAAAAACCCTTGAAAAAAAAAATTGAATAATTGAAACTTGAAAAAAAAAATCTAATAATTGAAACTTGAAAAAAAAAATTAGAATAATTGAAACTTGAAAAAAAAATCTAATAATTGAAACTTGGAAAAACAAAACTAATGATTGAAACGTGAAAAAAAAAATCCAATTGAAACTTGGGGAAAAAAAATCGAATAATTGAAACTTGGGGAAAAAATCTAATAATTCAAACTTGAAAAAAACAAATCCAATTGAAACTTGAAAAAAAATTCTGATAATTGAAACTTGAAAAAAAAAATCCAATTGAAACTTGAAAAAAAATTCTAATAATTGAAACTTGAAAAAAAAAAATCTAATAATTGAAACCTGAAAAAATTCTAATAATTGAAAAGTGAAAAAAAAAATCCAATTGAAACTTGAAAAAAACTTTTATTGGAAACTTGAAAAAAAAATCTGATGGAAACAAAAAAAAAAAATAATAATTGAAACTTGAAAAAATTAAAATAATTGAAACTTAAAAACAAAAAAACACCCTCTTTCGCACGAGTCCCCTCTAGGTTGACTGATGAATTCGAGCATGTGCTGTAAAGATGGAAACGGACTAAATAAAATCAGAGAATAATTGACATTGGTGCATTTTTAAAAATAAAAAAAATACCATGAATAACAAGGATGTTAAATATAAAAAGAAAAACAGTCAGTGAGCCCATGTATACAAACAGTGAGTCCAAGAACGAAAGTGTGTGTGTAAAAGTCCACATCACGGACAGTGCCATAAGCGTCAGGCAATAAAAGTGACCTTTCAAAGAGTCACGAGTTAAAAACTCGATTGCTTCGGGATTAAGATTAACGAATGAGAGGTGAAGTTAGTGAGAGATTAAAAACATGAGCAGAGGCATGACACACAAACTCCCATGATTACAATGTGTGATACTAAATCCAAATGCGTACTGTACAGTTCATGATGTGTGTGTGTGTGTATCCAAATCACTATGCTATCTATGACTTGTGCAGCTTTAGAAAAAAAAAGAAGAGACGTTAACTGTATAAAGGCATTTTCTTGGTTTATACTTTTTTTGTTTTTGTTTATATATACTTGTGTAATAAAAGGATGAATAATATACCTCTACTATCTTTAAATAAATCCATAATCACTCTGCTACATCTGAAACTATGATCCCGACAGAGCAATCAGGAGGAGTGGAGACGGCGCGATGATGCATGGAAATACTGACGTTTGGCCCATGGGATTATGGGAGGTGACGGGGGGAGGGGAGGGGGGTGCTGCCCGAAAGTGAACTGTACATACAATGATTACTTTAATTCATTTATTTTTTGTTTTACACTTTAACTGAGTGATGTTACAGTACATAAGTTATTTACAACTGTGCAGTAATGTGTGGCAAAATAAATTATCTAGAAGGCAGCGAGAATACATTGGTTAATGATTATAAAAAACTGTACATCATTTACGGAATACCTTTTTTTTTTTTTTTTTTTTTTTTTTGCAATTTTCATTTTTTTTCCCATTAAACTAATGTTGGCTCTGTAGTGTTTTTCAAGTCACTTCCTCAGAAAGGGAACAATGAAATGCCCGAGTAAAAGAAAGACATAAACCAAAACAAAAAAAAAACCTTGTAAGTCCTCGTCTCTCGTGATTTGTGACGGTCTTGTTTCCTTATGCACTCGTTGTGAAAGCAGGCGTGTCTCCGGGACCGTCAGCCCACGCGTTCAATCGTTCCTCCTCGCCGAGCTGTCCTGAATAGGGCCTGAAACGCAGGAAAGTCGTTCTTTCCACCACTTTAGCATTATAGACTCCCGTCGCGCACGTTTGTGTCTTTCGTCCCGGAGCACAACAGTGGACGAACCCGTCTCAAGCTCGTTTTGTTTGTCGTAACTCAGCGTGGGCTGGGACAGATACAAAAACACTGCCCCTTATGTTCACCCAAAGCAGTTTAGCATCGTCAAATCCCAAACAAAAGCATAAAAAACTTGAGGACAAAAGTGCAAGTTGTGTGTTTTTCCTCTCCCTGTTTAAAAAAGACGAACGGTTCCTCCTCGGGCGGGGAAAAACGATGAGTTTTACCTTGGTTTCTCTATATAATATATATATTTCTCTCTTCCTCAAAGAAATCTCCTCAAACCGGCTAGCCCTTACCGAACTTTAGTTTGATGTCTCTTTGATAGATGGTTAACGTTAGACCGAACTCTCAGAGTCTGAGTGTGTGTCGTTGTCACGCGGGCAGCAGTACGAAGTCGTCGTTGACGTCGACCATGGGCACGTAGAAGGTGGGCACCTCGTTCACACACAGAGACTTGTGTCCCGCCGGGTCCAGTTCCTGCACCTTCAGCTGCCACTCCATCCTCTGCACCGCGTTCAGAGCCGCCGCCTCGTGTTGCTGACGCATTAGCAAACACGTCTGTCGGGAGAGTGTGATTACCGTTAGACTTTGGGAAATATACACAAGCTTGCACATTTAAGGGTTATAAAATGCATTTTTTGGTAACACTTCACATTAGGTTCATTGGTTAACATGAAGTGAGAATGAACAATACTTCTACAGCATTGATTCATCTTTAAAGTTGTTTTAGTTAAAGGAGTAGCTGATAATTGACTCACCCCCATGATGTCATCCAAGATGTCCATGTCTTTCGTTCTTCAGTCGAAAAGAAATTAAGGTTTTTGATGAAAACATTCCAGGACTTTTCTCCATATAATGGACTTCAATGGGGTCCAAACGGTTCAAGGTCCAGTGCAAACTGTTCAAAGGGCTTTAAACGATTCCAGACGATGAATAAGTGTCTTATCAAGCGAAACGATCGCTCGTTTAATAAATAAATAACAAAGTTTAAGTTTTATAAGCTCAAATGCTCGTCTTGCTCTGTTCTGTGTGACTCTCCTGTTCGAACTCAATCAAAATGAACGAATCTTTTTCCGAGTCAATTCATTAATTTCGTTCGTCGAATGAACCAAATGACACGAAAAAAGATTCGTTCATTTTGATAAACGAGCATTTGAGCTTATAAAACTTAAACTTTGTTATTCTTCGCTTGATAACACCCTTATTCATCGTCTGGAATCGTTTAAAGCCCTTTGAACAGTTTGCACTGAAACTCTCATTCGGATCTTGAACCGTTTGGTTCCCATTGAAGTCCATTATATGGAGAAAATCCTGGAATGTTTTCATCAAAAACCTTAATTTCTTTTCGACTGAAGAAAGAAAGACATGGACATCTTGGATGACATCATGGGGGTGAGGAAATAATCAGCGAAAGTTCATTTATTTCAGTAATTCAACTTAAAAGGTGAAACTAATATATTATATAGACTCATTACAAGCAAAGTGAGATATTTAATGCCTTTATTCATTATAATTGTGATGATTATGGCTTACAATATTCACAATATTCTAATTTTGAATTTGGGGTTTCCATAAGCTGAAGCCATAATCATCAAAATTATAACAAATAAAAAATTATATTTCACTTTGCATGTAATGAGCCTCAGTTTCACCTTTTAAGTTGAATTACTGAAATGTATCTATTAACTTATTTATCTATTAATTTAAAATTAAATCAAATGTATCTATTAATTTAATTCATATTAATCTATTAATTTATTATGTAATTAACTTTTGCAGGATATTCTAATTTTTCGAGTTCCATCTGTGTGTGTGTATATATATATATATAAAAATAAAATTCCTCACCTTCATGCGGTCGTACTTATCATCCACATCTTGAATCCAGGAGATAAACTGCCGAGCATTGAAGCGATCTCTCACAGACTTGTTTTCGTCCCCCTGGAGATCAAGAATAGTTAGAAATGTACATCATAACATCTTTACCGTGTTAATAACAGTTCAAACGAGGCCTCACCTGGCTTTCTGATGGCATGTTGTAGACTTCTGAATCCAGCAGCATTGTGCAAGCACTGAAAGGAACGGCCTGATTTGCGATTGTTCTCGCTGCTCTGCAATGAACACGCAGCACCTCCTGCTCACACGATACAATGAGCTTCTCCTGTACGGGAGCATAAAATCAGAGTAAGACGAGACATCCAATCGATAACCTTTGAGCATTCGTCTAGTAATCACGGGACAAAGCTAGTGAACCATCAAGGTTTGCAAGTCACAATAAGAAAATGAGATGAAACGCTTGCTTAGTTTAAATGTACATTGCAGATTTTTTTTTTAAGTGAGGGGAGAAACCAGGAAGAGAAAATAAAGAAAGACTAAAGGCAAGGCGTGCGAGTTTACCCTCTCGATGCTGTGCTGAAGTCTTAGTTTTCCTCGAACGGCCTCTTGCTGTCTGAATAACTCCTTCAGGGGCTCCGACAAAGATGGAGGTGGAGCAATCTAGGATAGTGGGGACAATAGTTTAGAAGGACATCTCTATATCTCAACAATGGAAATGCATTAATGGAGATATTCTGTGTTTTAACCAACGCATAATGTCCAAAATCTTGCTCCATATAATATATTAAATAGTGGTGCAAGGATCACAAAATTCACAGTTCGGATCATTTATGGATTTTTAATGGATCGGATAAAAAAAAAAAACCAAAAAAAACGATGTGAGGGTGACTATGTGTGACTTCACGTTTCATTTATTACTTAAAGCACACCTGAAATTCTTCGCTACTACATCAAAACCTACTAGCCGAACAAAGTTACAAAGTCTAACAGGTACAGAAATTGATAATTAAACCTAAATGTAAAATAACACTGTTCACTATAGAAATTAAATATAGTTTTTGCTTTGTTAAAGCTGTATTTTGTCATTTTATTAACATTAATGACACAGACAACAGTATGAATATTAGTCTACTGTTACTTTAAGGCTGAATGCACCAACGAAAATTTTTTTATATGACATAATCGAGAAAAAACCCGGCCGTATTTAGCCATAATTTTGTGTTTAACACTATCTGAAATGCGCCTTTCTCTCTGCGAGAGGCAAAGACAAATTGTCTCTATTGGCAAGAAAAAAGGCCCGTCCAAATGATAAACTTTAACTCTACGATGGTTAAATTTAGCAGTTAATCCGCGAATCACATGCGTGCCGAATCGTGGGGCCTGCGATCCGTTGATAATATTAATAATATATATAATACCATCCTATCAACATCTTCAACGTCTTTTCAGTATAATTATGCTGCTTATTGGTTGGGTGTTGAAAATGAACGAATCTTTTTACGAGTCAATTAGTTCGTTTCGTTCGTTGAATTAACCAAATGACTCGGAAAAAGATTTGTTCATATTGATGAACGAGTTCGAACAGGAGAGTCACGAACGTGCGTCACATTCGGTTCATTTCGGTTCATTCAACGAACGAAATGAACGAGTTGACTCGGGAAAAGATTCGTTCATTTTGATGAACAGGAGAGTCACGAACGCGCATCACAGAACAGAGCAAGGCGAGCATTTGAGCTTATAAAACTTAAACTTTGTTATTTATTTATCAAATGAGCGATCGTTTCGCTTTCATCGTCTGGAATCGTTTAAAGCCCTATGAACAGTTTGCACTGAAACTGTCATTTGGACCTTGAACCGTTTGGTTCCCATTAAAGTCCATTATATGGAGAATATCCTGGAATGTTTTCATCAAAAACCTTAATTTCTTTTCGACTGAAGAAAGAAAAGTTTGAAAAGTGAACTACTCCTTTAAAAGTATTTATGCATAGGACACAAAAACAAAATTCTTACCACAGGAATATGAAGCTTGCTCAGAGGCTTGCCATCAAGTAGATAAGAGCCTGTGTACGTCACATACTCTGCGTAACACTGGGGAGCTTGAGGTGTTATGTAACACAAAATCTTCCTCTTTTCCTCAATTTTCTTGCGGATCTGAAGGTAGTCAAAATAGGGGTTGGAACGGTCACTGTGGTATGGCTCTATCTCGTCCAACTTGATGGCATTCACGATGACTGCCAGAGTCTGTTGGATCATCTCCCGAGTCTGCTTCATTGCGGTGTTCACAAGCTGAACCTGCACCTGTTGCTGGCCAGATTTGGGAAACTTTCTCTTGCGTGGATGTTGGGACTGGTTGTCGTCGTCCTCAACAGGTCTGCCTTTTGATTTGGTGATTAGTGCAGGTACAGGAGTGGATGTCTGAGCTGTGGTTGAGGTGATGAGCTCTTTCTCCTTTTCTACTGTGACACAAGAAGTGGTCACACTTGTTGTGATTGGTAAGGAGGATCCCGAAGAGCTCTGCTTGTTCTGATTGGCCAGCATCTGAGCCTTTTTCCGGGTCATCCTCTGAGGTATTTCCTCAATTTTCTTGGGCGCCTCGGACACTGGTATGGTCACGGACAACTTGGCGGTTGTCTCAAGGGCCTCTGATACTGGTGTGCTACTAGGCATTGAGACAGATTGAACCTGAACAGGATGGGGGCTACACGAGGGACCCAGAACTACCACAGGATTTTGTCCTAATATATGTGATTTTGTGGTGGCTGGTAGCTCCAAGTATTGTACCATAACAGACGGCATCATTGTATCCGGGATTGTTTCTTTTTGCCTGTATTCATTGTCCTTTTCACTCTCAGTAGAAAACAAATTGACATTCTCATTCCGTTCTTCAAAAGCTTCCCTCTCCTCTGGGATTGTTTCTTTCATGGGAGGAACCTCTGGGATGTTCTGAGGCTCTGGCTCCAACTCACACTGCGGTCTATATCCATCCTCACTTATTGGAGGAACCAATTCCTGACCAGATTCTGTAGGAGGCACGATTGCAGGAGAACAAGATGCTTTGGACAAACTTGTCAAGTCAACATCCATAATTTCAAGATCTTCGTTTGTCTCAATAACGGGAGGTCTTGTCTGAGGAGGTGGGAGCTTACTCTCCGCAATCTCTGGGGTTGTTATATCAGGCTCCGGCATCTCCTTCTCCTGGAAAGGAAGCTCTGGTATAGAGAAAGGTCCCATGTCATCCATTTCATCAGCTGCACTAGGGAATGGATCTACCCATGAAACAACAGGTTCTTGGTTGACTGGTGGGGCTACAGAGATGCAGTTCTCTGCAACATAGGTGGGAGACTCTTGTATATCGTCTTTCATCATACATGGGGGCTCTAGGCCCATCTGCACTTCCTCGGGATCTGGTTTGCAATCGGTGAAGAAAGTTTCTAGTCGAGGTGATTCTGACTCCAGTGCCTCCGTTTCAGGTCTTTCCGGAGATGTGATGTCTTCCACTGTGTCTTTGTGGACCTCGTAATGAGAGTCAGATATCTGTGATGGACAGTATACTCTGGAATAAGTAGAGTGAGGTGGCGTCACGGGCATAACACTTGGGATATGCTGCAAATCACAATCAGAGTGTGAATATGGACTGCTTATCTTTGACACGGCAGCCTCGACCTCTCTGTAACTCTCATTGGGTGATTTCATGAGCACTTCTGAATTCCAGGCTAAGGACTGATCACACGAGTTTTCCATGTAGTTGTCTTGTGGATGGGTTGGTGTTATGGGAATTTCGTCAGGATCTCTTCTATCTGGACATTCAAGCCACGCCTTTTTGTCAGATTCCTCAATCCCGAGTGAGTACGTGGGATCGGTCCTGGACTCGTCTTCAGCGTGGTGAGCTTCTGTGCCATCCTCAACAAAATCATCATCTTCGTCATCCTCCTCATCTTCCTCTTCTTCTTGCTCTTCAACAACAGGAGGCAAGTAGTCACTCACACTGACAGGGTGAGCTGGCATTAGAACCGGTCCACTTTGCTGTGGCTCTGAGAGATCATCAATGTCCATGGGAGGAAGGGCAGCAGGAGCTGGAGTTGGGGGAGCCGCTATATCCAAACAAGGCTCCTGGGGTTCAGGTCTATGGACTGGAGTTGAGGGCTTCATGAGATAGCTGTTATAAACACTCCCCGAGTGTTCAATGCCATCGTTGAGGGAATTTACAGAAGGCGCTTCATCGGGAACTCTGTCATGTTGTGATAGGTCAGGCCTGGGAGACATCATCTCAATAGGGGGTGAAAAGTATGTTGGGGAAAGGCAATTAAGTCTGTCAGCTGCTATCTTGTCCTCGGTAATATGCGAGGCCGAAGACTCGAATGCTGTGCCTTCCGGTATATGTTGCTGTCGCAAAAACTTTTCTGCCTCTACTTTGAACTCGTTCTCAAGTGGTCTTCTGACATCAGGGGTGACGGAACGACTCACGAGGGGTAATTGCAAGTTCTTTGCTGGTGTTATGCATGTTCCCTCCTGGAAGTTATTCGATGAGTTGGAATATCTGTCGAAGAAGGAAGGGGAGCAGGCGTTCATGGACATAGTGGTGGCCGAGGAATTCTGACAGTCAAGACCATCAAATATGATGTCAGGATAGTCCTCTGCACTGCAGGAGGGAGTGCGAGGAGTTTGCATGACTTCCTCATAGCTTGGACATGAGATCACAGATGTCGGGGTGGGGACACCCGTTGGTCTGTTCTGGTCAGGTCTAGGGGATGCAGGAAGATTTTCCTTTATTTGATGGCCAGCAAGCCAGTCTTTTGAGTTCTGACTGTCAATAGATATCGGCTTTCTATCGGGGGACATCATTTGGGTTGGAAGGCCAGTGTCTTTGAACTTTTTTTCTTTCAAAGCACTCTCCACTGATTTTTTGGAAAGTTCACTGCGGTTCTTCTTAAGTTCTTCATTCGATTTAGATTTATCTTTAAGCTTTGGGTCACCTGACCGATGCCTCAGTTTTTCCATCTGTTTCATTCTTTCTTTGTGTTTCTTGTGGCGCTCTTCAATCTCTTGATCTTTTAGACTAAGCATTTTGCCAAAACTTGTTAGTCTGAGATCACCATCGACCAAAAGTTTTTCCCGAGGGCGATTGTCCTTTCGAGTCGTCTCTTTTGACTGGCTGAATTTGTCATTCTCATCTTTGACCTTGGCTTTGAGATCTTTGTCCATGATATCTTTATTTCTCTCCTTATTCTTCCCATCAAATTTAGAAGCGTCTTCTTTAGATTTCTCTTTAATACTCGTGACTTGAGCGTTTTCCTTCATTCCGGACTTTTGTTCTTCTTTTGAGTGTCTGAAGGAGCCAAATCCATCTGAGTATTTATGCTTTTCCTCTTTCACTTTTTCCTTGTGCTTCTCTTTCTTCTTTTTGTCTTTTACTTTCTCGCTGTTAATGACACTATTTGTCTTGTCTTTTTTGGACATCTCCTTCTCGAACTCCAGAGTCTTTTCCAAGTCATCCTCGCCATCGACCTTGGAACCATATGGAAAAGTGTAAGGGTCAGCCTCCAAAGGCATGGGCTCTTTGTCAAAGGGCAAGCTCTCTCTGCGGCCATATGATTCTCTGATCTCCTCTGACTTGTCTTTTTTATCCCCCTTTTCTTTCTTGACTTTCTCCTTTTCTTTGTCGTGACTCTTTTTGGATGATGAGGATGAGGAATGTCTATGCCTCTCTTTCTCTCTGAACTTATCCTGCGGATTAGAGATGGATAGAGACTCTCTTCTCTCCTCGGTGATGTCGGGTATACTGATGTTGGAGGAATCATAGAAGCTGCTCAGAACGGGTTCATGACCTCTGTCTGTGAAACTGTCTGATGAAATTTCACTATTTCTATCATTGGAATCATCTTTGTAATCATTCATTGCCTCTTCCTCAAGTTTCTCCAACAACGATTTCTCATTCTCACCACCGCCCTTTGAGAGTTTTCTTTCCTTTAAGTGCTCTACCTTGTCTTTGTATTTGTTTTTGCCCTTTTCCTCACTGGCATCTTTCTTGTCAACAAGTTTCTGCTTGCTTTTCTTGTCTTGATTTGAATCCACAGATGCTCGGTCCTTACGCTCCTTGTGTTTTGTCTCAATTGAATCTTTGTCCTTTTTATCTTTGTGTTTATCCATGGAGGCTTTTCTCTCTTTTCCAGCATCGAATGATGCCTTCTCCTTTTTCTTATCTTTATGTTCCTTTTGTTTTTCTGTGGAATGTGTCTTCTTCAGATGTTTATCTGTTTGGAAATTATCCATTTCGTCAATGTCTGGTGTGGAATCTTTCCGGTGAGAATCTGATAGTCCGAGAGAGTCGCTTAATTTCGCAACACCCCCATTGTAGTTGTCGTCATCATCTTCACTCTCATCCGTAAAGATATCTGCGATTGTGTACCACGTCTTCTCTCTCGTCTTTTCAGGTTTTCTCTCCTCTTTCTTGAACTCTAGGAAGTCTTTTTCTCTGTCAGCATGTTTGTCCTGGGATGTCTTTTCTTTCTTATCTTTAATCTGCTCAGATGACATCTTCCTTTCTTTGTCCTTGACATGAGAATCTTTATGCTTTTCTTTAGCCCCATCCCGCTTGTCTTTGGAGGCCCGTTCTAGATCTTTCTCTTTCATTGATCTGTCAATTGAGTTCTTCTCAGGTTTCTCCTTTTCCAGGTCCAAGTTTCTGTCCTTAGGCTTGTCCTTGTGTTTTTCTCCTTTGGACTTCTCTTTCTTTTCCACGCCATCAATTTTCTTCCCAGAGTGGTTCCTCTCTCTTGGGTCAGACTTACAAGTGGTTTCATTCTCTGGTTTGTCTTTAAAGAAGGCCTCACTCCCATAGTCATCTCTCAGAGATTCTTGTTTGGTCTTGGAGTCTTTCCTTTCCTTGGTAAACTCATAGGAATCTTTTCGGTCTCTGCTGCCCTCCACGTAGTCCTTCTCCTTCTTCTCTTTGACGCCCTCAGCCGATTCTTTTCGCTTCTTCTCCTTTTCCAATGACTGACCCGAATTGAACTTTTGTTTGTCTGTCCAGTCCTTTTTCTTTTCACTATTCTTCTCAGAGGACTCCTTGTCTTTCTTCTTAGACGCAGTTTCCTTTTCAGGACGCTTATCCCCATGATCTGGCTTTTTATCTTTGACTTTATTTTCCTTTCTTCGGTCCCTGTTTTCCTCCTTCACTGTTTCTACGATCAACTTGACCGCGTTATTTGATTTGTATTCTTTCACAGGGGCATCCCAGCTATCATCCCCATAAAGCGAACTATCAGAAGACATGTCCGACTGCCACCGATCATGGGGATCATCCGATGTTTCCTCTAGCAAGTGATTTTTTAAGTCATAGTCTTCATAATCAGGTTCCTCCTTGATATTTTTATCCCTCTTAGACTTTTCCTTCTCTTCTTTTACACTTTTTTCAGATTTAAAATGTTTTTCCTCTTTTTGTTCGTTCTTTTTGTCGACTTTAAGAGATTTGTCCTTAGACTTTTTCTTTTTATCATCTTTATGGGCTTTCTGCTTCTCCTCCTTTGCCTTGTCTTTTGTAAGTCTCTCCTTCTCAGGCTTCAAAGGTTTGTCCTCTTTGCTCACCTTTTCCTTGTTTGACTCCTTTGTCTTCTTGGACCTCTCTTCTTTGACCACCCTTTGAGTTTCTTTACCCGGCCAGTCCTTGTCTTCGGATTTACCTTTAGACAATCGGTCTTCCTTCTTAAAATGATCTTTCTCATGTTTTGAAAGCTTGACCCTATTTTCAGAAGGCGACATCGTGTCGACAATTAGCGATTTCTGCCGTGTATCATCAAAGTCAAAAGAAAAGCTCTTGACAAACTTCTCATTCATGTCTTGACTCAACACCACACTCGGAGCCTTATCCTTTTCCTTACTTTTGTGTTTGTGTTTCACTTTGTGTTTCTTCAACACCTTTCCATCTTTGTCTGTTTTAGAAATGGCTCCATCCGTGTTCGAGTTCTTGTAAAACTCAGAGTTCTTTTTGTCCACCGCACTGGCATGCGTGTTGTTTTTCTTTCTGTTATCTTGCACTTTCTTCTTCACCTGCTTCACAGACTCAACGCTGGAGTCGGCAGACAAGTAGTCCGATTCGCTGGAGAGCCTCGTTCTGACCGAGTCCGAGAGGGAGCTGACATCCGACCACGCCGGAGAGGACACGGTCTTCCAGCCGTCCGTCCTCCACTGCTTTGGGTGCTGCTCTGCCAGAGACTGTGTGTGTTTCTGTGAGCTCAGACTCCCATGCGATGAGGATGAAGAAGAAACTGACAGAGAGCTAAAGACAGAAGGATCTTTAAGGCTCAACGTAGAAGAGTCCTTTACACAATTTGCACTCTGCATGGATCCTTTGTCGTCCTCGCTCTCCAAGTCCCCAATCTCCGAGTCTGAGGTGCAGAACTTGTCGTTCACTTTATCAAAGCGCACCTCCTTGCTAACATTATTTTTTGTCTCCTTCTTCCTCTTCTTCTTGACTTTACTTTTCTCTTTTTGCTGCTTGGAGCTCAGCGACGTGGATTCCCGGCTTTTCGCGTTGGTCTGAGGTGCAGGTTGCCTTGGTGTGGTCGTGGGTGTAAAACACAACGTACTGTCGTCTTCATCCGAGCTGTTGCTGTCCGACAGGATCCTGCGCACAGCCTTCTTTGGTGTTAGCGTGTTGCTTTTGGAATAGGTTTTGACCTCCATCTTGGGTATGGAGATAAAGTTGTTTGCCTTGATGATGACGGGATCCTTGCGAAACTCTTTCTTGAGCAGATGCTTGTCGTCCACAGGTGGGACACGCTCCTCCTCGTCATCCTCGTCAAACTCGTATTCATCCTTGACCGGAGTAGAGATAGATTTGGGTGGGTCCATGCCCTTCCCTTTTAATTTTAAGCCCTTCTCAAACTCTGAGTCTGTATTATTGCCATCAACAGAGCTGGATGGGGCAAATGATGGGGCATCTTCCTCTTCAGAAGAATCTGCAGGGATGCACACAAAAAAAATCTTAATATTAGCATATGGTACACATTTCCTGCACTTTCTGGCACAAAAAACTGCATGGTACGCACCTGAGGAACTCTCCTCACTGGAGGTGTAAGTGCCTTTTCCCAGCAACAGGTTAAGCATTGTTTGCGAATTTGCCACTTTTAATGGAGTCTCTCCTCTTCTGTTGCTTTGACAAGGATCCCCTCCATACCGTAACAGCAGCTTCACAACCTACAAAACCAGAATAGGGGGTTTGTTACAGTTTGTTAAGTATATTAAGATAACAAAAATATTAAGAAATAAAATATTAGAAAAATTCGATTTATACTTGAATTCTAAAGGCAATACTATGTTAGAGGAAAAAGTACTGATGCAAATGTAAACCAGATCAAGCATCGCATCTTTTATTGAAATTAAATTGTTTTGTTTTGCTCATTTATTTATTTCAACAGGGACAATGTGCAAAAACATTAATTAAAGATGCTTTGAACGAGATTTAGCTTAAGCTAGTTTCCACCTGTAAATTACATACAATCGTTCTTAAATATATAATTTCCTTAATGTTCATGCAAGGAAAATTAGGTTACAATAGTGCATAAAACCGTAAGTGAACCTGAGAAAACACGTGTCAACACACAGAGTAATGTAACGTTATTACAAAAACACAAAATAGCTAAATCTGATTCAGAAAAAAATCCACTTCACAACTCACTACATCTATATATTGTTTGTCGAAAAAAAATCTGCAGCGAGTGCCGGGCACTTTATGTGTACAAAGTTTCCAGCTTAAGAAAACACGCTCAGATCTGACCGATAGGGATGTAATGATACACGTATTACATACATTTATTCAAATGTAGGCGCGTCATAATGTAAAAGACGTTGGCGTGACCACAACATTTCCCAACATCAAATGGCAAATGTAATGTAAGCGGAACAACTGAGCCAATCGTTATTGTGTGGTTGTTTGGATGACGGACCGTTTATCAGTTCTGATCTTGATCCAAATCCAGTAAGGAAAACATTTGAATTCGCCACTGAAGTAATAACTTCGCTGCGAGATCTAGTGAGAAACATTCACATTTCTCCATTATTAACGGATCAAACAGCCAGGAAGAAACTTTGTGCCATAATTGAACTATCCAGTGTCCACAGATCAGCAACAGCACCATGGATTTACTGTACATCACGTCGGTTTTATTTTGACATTATCAATACAATTGCTGCCCTCAAATGTTAAATCTAAAATAAAATAAACCTTAACTACTACAATATTACATTTCATTTTGTCCAAGGAGCTGTTTTGTTTAATAAGCTCCTAAGAAAAGTCAAGTATAGTTCCATCATTGCTCAAAGTTAAAAAATATCATACTTTATGATGTTAGTTTTAATAAAAATATAATTAAAAAAATTAAATCAAGGAAATTTCTTTCTTTTTGCTGTATTTGAAACGTACCGAACCGTGACACAAGTGTATCGTATCGAGCCGAACCGTGAATTTTGTGAACCGTTACACCCCTACTGACCGATGTGCAGGTTTAGTCACGATTTTTTCCACCAACTGAGAGAGTTTATCAGTAGAGGCACAACGCAGCGCTGTATACTGGATAAGCGAACATTCTCTTCAAATTTTCAAAATTAAAATTTGACAGCCCTAACACACACACACACACTTGTGGAACGTCTGTTCGGAGGTACTTACTTTAAGATGGCCATTGTTGGATGCATCATGTAGGGGCGTGTCGTCATCCAGGCCCTTGGTGTTAACCTCGGCCCCGGCTGCCAGCAGCTGCTTGGCCACATCATAATACCCTCGATTACACGCCTCATGCAGTGCGGTCCAGCCTGAAACAACAAAAAGCATTACATTATTAATAAAGAAGCATTTCGTTATTATTAAGTGCATGAGCATTTCAACAATAACATTCTATTCAATTTAAACAGCATGTTAAAGGATTAATGTCTTCAACTTATTTATATAGCACAATTAATAACAACGTTGTTGCCCGAAGCGCGCCACAGTTATAATTAAAACATACATAGATAAAAACATTTACCAAGCCTAGCAAATGAAGGCATGACTACACACTCTTAGACACACCCTTAGACACATCAGTATAGAGAGAGAGAAAAAAAAACACAATAAAAATAAGATATTACTTCAATAAACATAATTTTTCAACTGAGACTTAAAAATCTCTATTGTTGAAGCTTGCCGGATACGAAGGGGATGTTTGCCCTTACCTGCAAAGTCTTTTACATTCACGTCGGCCCCCTCGTTGATGAGCTCCTTGACACGGCGAGCCTCCCCACGTATGGCTGCCCGGTGCAACCGCGTCTCACCCCTCTCGTTTCGCTTGTTAACTTTGTCTTTGGTTTTTGAGGCCGAGTTTGGTGTTCCCTTCTGACCCAGACTTGACTGTGACTGATGCTTTGGTGTTGTGTCTGCATAAAAACATAGGTATTAAGAGCAAGATTACTTACAGAAGTGCACAGGGGGCCAACAAGATGATTAAAAATAATTTTAAATAACACGAAAATAGTTTAAAACATCGGATAGGACAGGAAAAGAGGAAGCTAGGACTCTTTTATCATTCGTATTTTAGTTTAATAACAATAATTGTCTCCCTAAAGTGAAGGAAAGTCTACTACTGTTGTTTTTAGAATTAAAATAATGCTAAAATAAATAAAATAAAACAGTCAGATAATCTATAATAAATATATTTGTGTTTATTGCCAACAAAAAAATATTTCAAAAATCCTTAATCATGAAAAACTTACAGTATGGATCCTGAAAAAAGATAACAGGAATCACTAAAAAATAAATGAAATAAAACAGTCACATAATCTATAATAAATATATTTGTGTTTATTGCCAACAAAAAGTATTTTAAAAATCCTTATTCATCCTTAATCGTGAAAAACTCGTCAACTCGGTGGTCAAAAACAGCATGGATCCTGAAAAAAGAAATCAGGAATCACTAAAAAATAAATGAAATAAAACAGTCACATAATCTATGATAAATATATTTGTGTTTATTGCCAACAAAAAGTATTTTAAAAATCCTTATTCATCCTTAATCACGTCAACTCGGTGGTAAAAAACAGTATGGATCCTTAAAAAAAAAAATCTGGAATCACTAAAAAATAAATAAAATAAAACAGTCACATAATCTATGATAAATATATTTGTGTTTATTGCCAAAAAAAAATATTTTAAAAATCCTTATTCATTCTTAATCGTGAAAAACTTGTCAATTCGGTGGTCAAAAACAGTATGGATCCTGAAAAAAAAAAAATCAGGAATCACTAAAAAATAAATAAAATAAAACAGTCACATAATCTATGATAAAAATATTTGTGTTTATTGCCAACAAAAAAATATTTTAAAAATCCTTATTCATTCTTAATCGTGAAAAACTTGTCAATTCGGTGGTCAAAAACAGTATGGATCCTGAAAAAAGAAATCAGGAATCACTAACAAATAAATAAAATAAAACAGTCACATAAACTATGATAAATATAATATAAAATATAATATAAAAATATTTTTAAAATCCTTATTCATCCTTAATCATGAAAAACTTGTCAATTCGGTGGTCAAAAACAGTATCGATCCTGAAAAAAAAAAATCAGGAATCACTAAAAAATAAATAAAATAAAACAGTCACATAATCTATGATAAATATATTTGTGTTTATTGCCAAAAAAAGTATTTAAAAAATCCTTATTCATCCTGAAAAATAAAAAAAATAAAAAATCAGGAATCACTAAATTAATTTTGTTTGGTTTAAATCTACTCATAGTCAAAGTATCTGTAAATAAAATCAGCTTTATCATCATTACAGCTGAAGAGGAAATATATGAACTTGTGTGTGGACAATGAATGCCTTGCAGTCAACAAGGTCGAGCACTAATTAAACACTGATATGAGCAGCTTGTGTATTATTGTAGTAATGAGTATTTGCTATGACCTCTAGGTGGCAGTCTTATACAACAAACACGAGGACAACATCAGCCTGTGCCAATCTGCGCCTTCTAGCTGTCACATCTTTCACTAAATTACACAATTTTAACTGGATTTCACCCCTTGGATTTGGACGACATTGTCAGCAACAAGATTAAAGCACACTGAATCAACAAACGACCACGTGAACAAGGACATTTATTAGCAGTCACATGACAGACACACCAAATCAGCTCCACTAAATCACTATTTTCAGACATATTCAGAACAAACCAACACAATAGCTGGCATGCAAAAGTGCTCAGTATGGGTGGGGTTAGGAATTTCCTGTGGTCTTTTGTTTTAAATCTAAATTTTTGTTCAGTAAATC
Source organism: Pimephales promelas (assembly GCF_988280905.1). NCBI lineage: Eukaryota > Metazoa > Chordata > Actinopteri > Cypriniformes > Leuciscidae > Pimephales > Pimephales promelas. The sequence goes on along the minus strand of NC_142769.1, from coordinate 1,732,881 downwards.
TAATAGAAACATGGTTACAAAAAGGTTTATTAGTTAAAATATTAACTAACAATGAGCAAAACATTTGTTACTATAGGGTTAGGGTTAATAAAAATCAAGTGCAACAGTGCATCTATCTAATACAACCTTTGATTTATGCATTAGTAAATGTTAAAATTAATATTAACAAAAATATTTAATGCTGTAGAAGTATTGTTCATTCATAGTTCGTGTTTACTAATTGAGACATGCATGCCAGAGATAAGATGTAACCTTTAAGCATGCAATACTATTGGTCAAGCCTCGAAAAACAAACTTTGAAGTGAATGCAACACAAATCCAATGCGTTTCACTAAATATCAAGCTGCAATACCACATGAGCCAATCAAATCAGCTCATATCGGAACAGCCCGAGCGAGTCCCTTGGTGCTCTGTCAACAGTCCTGAAGGGCTGATGAACAACAGTGGATTAAGATTGCAGAGGTTCATTTCGGCGAAGTAATGGAAATTGATGAGGGTTATCTTGTTTAATTGAATTCTAATTAAGTGCTGTGGTGTGTGTGTGAAGCATAGCATGAGAGTGCAGCAGGGACAGTGGAGGCGACTGAAGACGTGGTGCTCATGATAAACACGCACCTGGACTGTTGACGGACTCCTCGGCCGTCATCTGCATGAGGAGAGCCACCTGCTGCCGCTCGGACAGGGGGTACCCGGCCCGGATCCCCGGCATGCCCATCCCGAACGCCAGGCCCGACTTCCTGGTGTTAGTGGGCTCCTTTTTAATGCGCTTCCGCTCTGGACCTTGCTTTTCTGTGGAGGACAAAACGGGGCATGTTGAGTCTCAAAACCAGCCTCATAGTCCATCTAAGCGAAGATTTGTTATCACAACATTTTTTCTTTTGTCAGATCAACTTAAATAATTTATTTAGTTCAGATAACTTATTATTTTGAGTTTCTGATGATTAAATCAATCTCCTTCATTGTATTAACCCACTTTTTTCAGTTCAATCAACTTAAATTTTTTGAGGCAACCAGGTCACTTAATTTTTTTAAGTTAAACCAACAATATTTTTTACAGCGTACATATCCTGCAAAATGAAATAATAAGCACTAATTTTTTTGGACTACAATCAGAGATCTCACTTATCAAAAAAAATATGTACATTTTATTTCTATAGCCCAACTTAACACAACACCAGTTGATCGGTTCCCAATAGGGATGGGCAACGATTAATCGCATCCAAAATAAAAGTTTGTGTTTACATAATATATGTTTGTGTAGTGTGTGTATAATTAATTTGTATATATAAATACCCACACATGCATGTATATATTTAATAAAAATGTGCATGTATATATTTTATATATATTTATTCACAATTAATATTATATATAAATATAAATATTTGATATATTAATAACACATTTTTCTTAAATATATACATGCATGTGTGGGTACTTATCTATACAAATTAATTATACACACTACACACACATATATTATGTAAACACAAACTTTTATTTTGGATCGCGATTAATCGTTGCCCATCCCTAGTTCCCAAACCTCAAGGACAACTCCGGCGTAAAATAAACCGATGGTGTATTAACACATTTGTACCGGGTCAGTTCTATGGGATTTTTATTTTCATGATAATCGAATGTAAAGAGTTTTATCTCTAAAAACTGTTTAGTGTATAACGCTAGTATATAGGGCATAGAGTAATTAAAAAGAAACCGCTAGTTAATACCACTAACAAGGCTCAAAATAGCCCCACAGTAACATAATGAGGGCGTCTACATGCAAAACGAAGCATAAGTGTACATACCGTTTAATAAGAAGATAGTATAGATAGTATAGTATACAGGCCGGAGCCATTTTTGGAAAACAGTCTGGACCAGTCGAACCACGAATGCCGTTCATGAAGTTCAGAAGTTAGTGTGGGGCTATTTTGAGCCTTGTTTGAACTAGCGATTTCTTTTTACTTAGTAAATGCCCCCAGCGTTATATACTAGCGTTATACGCTAAACAGTTTTTAGAGATAAAACTCTTTACATTCGATTATCATGAAAACAAATCTCAGAGAACGCTGGACTAGGTACCGATGTGTAATTAGACCAAAGGTTCATTTGCGCTGCAGTTCTCCTTTAATGTGGGAACACATTGGTTGAGTCGAACAACAAGCGTTGAGATACCATTGTAGTATTTTTGCACGCGCGTGAATGTCATGGCAAAGTACAACACAAAATACCTCACTTAACTCGGAAATGCGCATAACTAACGTAAATCAAGCAAGCTAGTGTGCATAGACCACGCAGTGTTGGCGAAATAACACACTAGCGGACTGGAGGGAATAAATAATTATTATTTTTTTCATAAAACTTCATGCACAAAATAAATTCAAGCACTTTCGAGGACCTGCTTCTATGCGTGTTTACTTTCAAAAACTTTAAAGGGCCTTGAATTATTATTATTTTTTTTCAGATTCACAAACTTTCAAGGATTTCAAGGACCCATGGGAGCCCTGAGTGTGCTTACAATTAAATTCCAGGACTTTCAAGGACTTTAAGCACTACTTTTTTTTAGTTTTTCAAGGACTACAATCAAATAGCGCATTTCCACTACACAGTACCAGCTCGACTCGACTCGCCTCGGCTCGCCTTTGTTTGGATTTCCACCAAGGTTATTATAGCTTTGCATTTTTTATTAGTTATTATTTTTATTTTGTTTTGAATTTTTGTTTTCAAATTTAGTTAATTCGTTTTAAAAGTGGGTTTACTAGTTTAGTTTAGTTTCCATTTTTTGAAAATGCTTAGTTTAAAGTTTAGTTTTTATTAGTTTTAGTGTTAGTTTTAGTCTTTTTTGTAGTTTGGGTTATTTGTCAGGGGCAAGGTTGAAAAAGGTCAGAAAAAGAATTGTGTAATAACAACTCAACAAAAACATCATACAATTTTAGAAATATCTATTCAACATTAAAAGCAGTACATAAAATGTGGCAACATTAACCATTGAAAGAATACTATGACAAAGATATCGATATCCTCATAGCTTGCTTTCCTGTTGAGGAGAAACAGGGGTATGTTAACTATTAAACTAGCCTCATAAGTCGCGTCTCCACCGAAATTACCCAGAACAATTTGTCCCAGACCTGTTGCTCTTAAACCAGCCTCAATAACTTGGTTTTGCGACCTTAATAGTAGGGATGCACGATTAATCGCAATTTATAGGTAATCATTAGGGCTGGGTATTGACACACAGTTCACAATTCGATTTCGATTCAATATTGATTATTTTGGATATCAGTTACAATAAATGGCAAATTTTCTCAAGGAAATCAAATCTCTTAACTAATGCTGTAAACTATGGGAGTCTAGTTGTAGCCTATAGGCTTCATTAGCCTAATATGAAGGTAATAATTAACTATTTTGTAGCTATACAAACACCTAAATTACACTTTTATTTATTTTTATAATAAGAAGATTATATGAAATATAAATATTTAAAATGGTGGCTGTCATAAAAACGTGCCAGATTTATTCAAATATGCATTAAAAATTGAAGAACATTACGATTATAATGCATATGTAATATAGTGTATATATTTAGCAAAATGCTCCTCTCTAGAGTTATTTTTTCTAGCTGACTAACGAGTTTATGTGGGTTTTCTGAGGTAAATACGACGATGACATTGATTACAAGCTGTTTAACTGACGTCTTTCCACGGTTGAAACGCTGATTGAGCGAATCAATGTGACATGATACAGATTTGGATAAGTTGTACTCTATCTTTAACACACTTTCAGATGCTCATTCATGTTTATTTGGCGCTGTGACTGGTCAGAGCGCCAAAACGTTATTTATGTTTTTGAATTTCTAAAGAAAATGGACGTAATTTGAAAATTGAGACTTTAGTAACAAAGGACAAAGATTATTGCGATTTTTTGGATGCGCGCAGCCGCAATACAATGATCCATTCATTCAAATGAAACAGGATGACTAATCGATTCTTGAGATTTAAGAATCGATATCGGTTCGTAAAAATGACAATCGATTAATATCGAGAAATCGATATTCATTACCCAGCCCTAGTAATTATGCACGCAAACCGATTTGGCTTATCGCGATTATTTAAGCGATAGCTTGTCATTGATGTACGGCTCTGTTAACGCTGCTCCATCTTTAAGCGCCCTGTACAAACCCTGCACAAGTTAATATGCATTAAGTGCATTCCCGTCTATGCCATCCTTGGTAGCCTGAAGGTCAAGTGAAACATTGGGTGAATTCCCAGCTGCTGGTGGCAGTCTAGCATGTGTGTGTGTGTGTGTTTCTTTAAGGCTATGACTTGGCAGCCTGTCACCGATTACAAAATGGCCGGTGTTCACATTTCAATGTGGCTGAGGCAAGGTCACCACTACCTTTGGACAAAACTTCACAGAAATGCCCATCAAGTATTCTCAGTATGTCAGAGTCAACACATCTGCCAGTTCAGTACACAAGCCTCACCCGAGCTATCGACTTACAGTAGGAGAGGCATCTTCACGTTCGCCAGTTTCCACTGTATATGACCTCAAACTGTGCAAACATGGCCAAATGTCACCATTAACACCAATAAAACCCCAATGAGGTACAACAATCCTGTCATCTAGATTTCTGCTCTTGCATAATCTATGGAAGATAAACAAGCCATAGTGATCTGCTCGAGGCCGAAAGCATATATTACAGGGAAAGCCAGACACAGATCTTTCCAGAAATTATTCTTCGTGTCTAGCGTTGATGAATATTCGCCAACACCTGTAAACACTTACATGTAATGTAGCCCAACCTCTTGAACACACACACACTTTCTTTTTAAGTCACATTCCTGTGATTCAACCCTCGAACGGCAGAAGCAGTCTAAACATGTATATAACGGCTGGATGAAGGGAACGGAAAAACACAGCGCTTGCACTTTTAGTCGTCTAAAATAGAGTCGACTGAGGTAATGACACTGGTACAGTATCACAAAAGCATTCTGTCCCCATTTGTCATGCAGAAAGTGAATTTGTGGCTGTAGAAAGAGTTCAAAAAGGGACAACTTGAAATAAAAAATATAAGATGCATTAATGAATAAGTGTAACATCAGTGCAACCCTCACGTTAAAGACAGGAGCACATTGAAAGCTGTTGAACGCAGCAATTATTAAGATAGCTTGACAACTACAAACAACACATCTAGAATAATTGCATCCCAGACTTATTTTAGCTTGGTGTTGTTTTTACAATTGCACTGCAGATATATAGTGGAATAAACAGTATAACAGAATCTCTATAACAAATGTACATCTCTTACGCCTGACCTTTAGCTACGAATAATAGTACTTAAACATTTCGTATTGAAATAGCTATACAGAGAATTTAAGATTTTTTTTAATAGCATGTGCATTTTTAAATGAAATCTATTTAGTTGAGTGCTAAATCATATTTGTATTGTGGAAAATTATGAATATCGGATATATTACGGAATTTGACTTCATAGCAAATAACCCAAAAAGTAATCATTTAACGGCTGACTTTCCTGTAAACAAGCGCAAAAAGCTTCATATTAGTGGTCGACAGTGTTTTTGGATATCTTAGAGAGCATATTGGCAGATATATATTTATTTGAATTACCGGTAATATTTAACTCTAAAACCGTATTCTGGACAAATGTGGGCAAAATAGTTTTGATTTGTTTTTTAAAAATACTTCCCTTGATCTGAGCGATACAAGACTTGGCTACTTTTCCTAAGTTTGCCTCCTGAACACACACCTTTTTTTGACTCAATTCTACAATGTTAAGTGGGTGAAAAAAAAAAACCTCCTTAATCTTGTGTTTGGGTCAAAAATGGGCACCCATAGAAATGAATGGGAAAAACTGTAATTTAGAGCCTTCTAAAATAAGCAAAAATAAGACGGCAAAATCACTTCATCTTTAGGTTTTAGCTCTAAGAACTTATTGGAATGATATTTTAATGTAGTTAAAAAAATTAAAAAATAAAACATAAAAATAAGCATAATTTACATAGAAAATATGGTACTTTTTGAAGTAAATAAATTCAAAAATAACCCCAAAATAAAAAAAAACACCATAAATGGATAGACAAAACTTTATCGGAGACAGTGATATAACATTTATAATAAATAAAAATAAGGATCACACCTGTGCCCACATTTGTCCAAAATTACAGGATTAAGGCCTATAAAGTGAATATGATTTGAGGGCTACTAAATTAGAAAAAAAATAATTTAAAAATAACTAATCGTGTTACGTTCACTGTTTGCAAAATTGCAGTCTGACAGAAATATTATTAAGATTAAGATTATTGATTTGATATTGAGCCAGAATAAAACCTGGGAAAAGGCAGATATAACACGAGGAGTTCAAATGAAACTTTCAATGTAAAGTTGCTTAACCTATTTATTTAACCTTATAGTTATGGAGGTGGTATAACTAGTTTTTCAAAAACAACTCAAACCAGAAGAGCTGGTTAGGCTTCAGATCTGTTTTTTTTAGATTAAAACTGTACAACTGAAGACGACAAACAGACCATGAAATGTTCAGAATAAGCTAATCTGAGATGGTTCAGGCCAGTTTATAGTGATCAGTTCTCAGTTTGATTGACTACATTGAGCAAAGCTGCTGGTGTAATGTGGTGTGTGTCCTCTGAGACTGAAGGAAATCTAGGTCAGGGACTGAGGGCTACAGCGAAGACAGCACAACAAACAAGGGAAATTCTCATTTATCACTAGCAAATCAAATGAGCTCACTCAAATTGCTCAGAAACCAAAAGTAAAACCACACCTCTCTAACGCTGTGTCGCACGAGGTATTCAAATCGAGCAAAACGAGAACGATGCACTGAATTGTAAAACTTATGGTTAAGGGTTTGTGCAAAACAGCAATATGAACCGTGATGCTCGACTAGACTGTACACAATGGCTCCACTGTCAATCAGCAGAACTCTGCCCAGTGGAAACAGGAAATGAAGGCAGAAGAGACAGGAAGTGCCCGCAGGATGTTCTGTCAATACTTTATGCACAGCAGATGAAAGGACATAATGGGGAGGGTTTTTTATTATTAGGTTTCCCAATTTTATGATAATATTGGTTTGTTTTGTATACATTTTATCTGTTAATTAAAGGAGTAGTTCACTTTCAAAAAACTTTTGCTGATAATTTACTCGCCCCCATGATGTCATCCAAGATGTCCATGTCTTTCTTTCTTCAGTCGAAAAGAAATTAAGGTTTTTGATGAAAACATTCCAGGATTTTCTCCATATAATGGACTTCAATGGGGACCAAACGGTTCAAGGTCCAAAAGACAGTTTCAGAAACGATCGCTCATTTAATAAATAAATAACAAAGTTTAAGTTTTATAAGCTCAAATGCTTGTTTATCAAAATGAACGAATCTTTTTTCGTGTCATTTGGTTAATTCAACGAACGAAATGAACGAATCGACTCGGAAAAAGATTTGTTCATTTTGATGAACAGGAGAGTCACTAACACAGAACAGAGCAAGGCGAGCGTTTGAGCTTATAAAACTTAAACTTTGTTATTTATTTATTAAATGAGCGATCGTTTCGCTTGATAAGACCCTTATTCATCGTCTGGTGTCCTTTAAATCCCTTTGAACAGATTGCACTGAAACTGTCTTTTGAACCTTGAACCGTTTGGTTCCCATTGAAGTCCATTATATGGAGAAAATCCTGGAATGTTTTCATCAAAAACCTTAATTTCTTTTCGACTGAAGAAAGAAAGACATGGACATCTTGGATGACATCATGGGGGCGAGTAAATTATCAGCAAAAGTTTTTTTAAAAGTGAACTACTCCTTGAAGAAAGAAAATATTGAAAATGGGACACGTGAAAATGGATTGAATGAGATGCGTAGTGGGTATGAGACGAGTGCGTAGCAAAACACAAGCCTGCTAATGCTTCAAAGGTCGAAACAAGGGGGTTAAAACTTGATGCTTTTGCTCAGGGATTGTTAATGTATTAGAGCTTCTCAAGCACAGAGATAGTCTGAACGCAAGCTTCACTTCTTCAGAAAGCTAGGAGACATCGTTATGAAACTCGGGCAAAACAAACGTGGACACAATTCAGGCACAGGCTGATCTGATGTATATGATTTCACCATATAGTGATTTCCAGACATGGATCCGCATAAATGACAAACAATCCTATATTATGCAGACGAGACAAGTAATTTGGCGATGTCAACTTGTAAAGAAAGACTAGATGCCTGCACAGGTCACGCATTTTTTCAAACATGCATATCTATAGACTAAACACGTAATATGCATGTGCACGCCGTCAGCGTTTTCACAAAAATCACGTTTTTGAAGATTGCGCGGAAATAACGTTTTTCAGACGTTTGCAAAACTTGGCACTCATTTCAAAGTTTGCGTTCTCGAGCACCAAAACACTGTGCAAATGAACGGCTAGTGCGCATTATTTCAAAGTTTTCTGTTTTTGGTTAAAACGGCGTCGTTTCAGCAGTAATGATCTTTGCAACTGATCAAAAATTAGCTTTATTCAAGATCCGCTGTAAAGCCAAAACAATCTGTTTTACTGTAATTTCCTATGATCTCTGTAAAGCTGCTTTCAAACCATCTATATTGTTAAAAGCTCTATATAAATAAAGGTGACTTGACAAGTGAATAATTCCTAAGAGCTCTGAATGACATAAAAAGAAATACTATAAAAACACAGGAATATGAGTAACGCTTAACGGCTTGGCCGTATGAAGGCCAGAAAACATCCCTGGTCCGATCTGCTAGACAGCAGCGAATCTCTTCTCGGTTTAAATGCGAGTGTGTGTGTGTGTGTGTGCGCATGTTAGCCAGAGACCAATAGCGTGTGCAAGTGTACCAGCGCACATGCCTGCCAGCGTTAGCAAGGCGTGGGTAGCAAATATTACTGTCTCTTATCAGCCAACCCACTCCCTTCACCCTTATATCCACAACATGCTCGGGTCCACCGTCTGCCCAAAGATATCAAATCATGCCGTGCATTTCCCAAAAAAAAAACATTCGGCCTCTGTAATATCCTCTGGAAATGCATCGTTATTTGCAAGCTGGCGATGCACTGCATTCGACTTCCATAATGTGTCTAATACATAATCAGTGTTTCTCCTACCGTTGTTTTTAGGGGGGAAACTGAATTAAAATTAAATTAAACAAAACTGAATTTAAGGAATAATCCATGTTTTAATTTTAACAGTAACGCTCATTGTGCAGCACATTATTTGACAAAAAGTTTATGATAAAATGAGTGTTTTATGGCTTAATTTTATTACCAGCAAAAACACAGAATTAGTGTGATTTTTTTTCATATATCTATTCATATCTGCAAAAGCCTCTAAGTGCCATTTGAAATTTTCTTCTAGAATGATGATTTTTATCAAGCTTGTATATTTAAGTTCAGTGATTTCACTTAAATGGCAATGATAATTACCTATTAATTGTTATTTAAGTGAAATTACTGAACTTAAATATGCAAGTTTGATAAAAATCATTAAAGAAGAAAATTTCAAATGGCATTTAGAGGCTTTTGCATCTGAACTCTTCATATTTAAAAAAAAATAATAATACTACATGATTTGAATTATTATACAATCTTCCTCCCCCCCTAAAAAAATCCTAGGGGAAACACTGATAATGCAGCAAAAAAAAAAAAAATGTAATATACAGGTTTATGGCTGAATTTCTTTTTATTAGCTAACCACTTGTAAACTTCGGTGTTCATTTTTTTTTTTTTTAATAAATATAGGATTTGTCTTTAATCTATATTCATGGAGTCGAATCGATACCCAGCCCTAGTGCATATCCCCACATCAAGCATCTCAGCCATTCGGCCAGAAAATGCATCGTTATTCGCAAGCTAAACGCACCGTGCCGATGCACTGCATTCGACTTCCATGCCAAGATCTGCATCTTATACATAATGCAGCAAAGATGTCTGCGTCCTGAGAAAGCGCAGGAGAGGCAATGAGCAAACACGAGAAGATGGAGGATTCTGAGTGCTCGTGGGCCTTGTGGGTTTCTCCAGCTCTATGGATAAGTGGCAGAGACGGGTGCACGGTCTCCCTCAATGCAGAACACACACCGAGAGCCCGTGAGAGAGACGGAGAGAGGGAGATGTAAAAATATCAGCGGGATGAATTATGTATTTCAAACGGAATCGTCCAGAAAATGGAGGACAGAAAGGGTGACGAGCGCGTTTTACCTTGACTTCCACGGCTTGTTTCTGAATTAAAGCAACTGTCTGTACGAACCCTGGGTTTATAACACTAAACTAGTTTAAAATGAAACTTTTTTGGTTTTAAAGGGACTACAATCAGAGATCTCACTTATCTAACAATATCTTTAGTATCGTTCAACTTCTGAAAAAGGTAAACAGACAAAGATATCGCTTATTCCTTATTTAAACTGATATTTTCTCCCATGAACATATGATTGACCTGAAGAATGAAAGATGTATCATATACTTGGATATTTATATGAGCAATATCACACTCATAGGCATGAAAAATGGCTCTATATCAGACTGGTTGTACTGGTGATTTTGTTTGACTGTTTTACCAATAAAATTTAACTAATTTCACATTAGTGCCCGACCGATAAAGGATTTTGAAGGCCGATACCGTTTTAAAATCCGATATATCGGCCGATATTTTTTTTTTAATTAAATATTGTTGGATTTCACACACGTGTAAAAGAAAAGCTAACTTTTCTGCACAAGATACGTTTGATACTTTTTCTCTATGTCTAAATGTTCACTCCTCGCAAGAATAACTTACATTTTACAATGTGTTTGAGTGGATGTTTGTTTTATCTTTATTTCTAAAGACAAAAAAAAAAACCTTATCATAAATATCGCCATTTTCAAGCGCTAAATTCAATTTCAAAATGTAAAATTCAAGTATTTTAAGCACTTTGTATGAACCCTGAAAACCAATAACATTTTACAGTGCGCAAATTAAGCTGTTTTATAAACTACAAAAACAGTATAGATTTATAATCATATCAGTTTTCAATCATATTAAATAATTAGTTCATTAAAAACTAAAATGCTGTCATCATTTACCCTAAAGTTGTTTCAAACCTGTATGAGTTTCTTCTGCTGAACACAAAGGAAGATATTTTGGCATAAGATTATAGGTAACCAAACCGCATGGAAGTCAATGGGGTCCAAACTGTTCAAACTGAACAAAGAAAGAAACTCATACAGGTTTGAAACAACAGCATTTGTTGATGACGACAGCATTTGTAGTTAAATGAACTATTCCTTTAAGAAATGCCCAAAATTTTAAAATGCAATTTCTTTCCCATATCAACAGCGTGTCTTTTCTCTAAAACTGTTTAAGAACATTTATATTTAAGTTTTCACCGTGCAAATTAAACATCAAGTTTGGTTGTTTTATAAACTACAAAAACAGTATAAATTTATACTCATATCAGTTTTCAATCATATTAAATAATTAGTTCATTAAAAACTAAAATGCTGTCATCATTTACCCTAAAGTTGTTTCAAACCTGTATGAGTTTCTTCTGCTGAACACAAAAAGATATTTTGGCATAAGATTATGGGCAACCAAACAGTTGATGAACCGCATCGAGTAGGAAAGAAACACCATGGAAGTCAATGGGGTCCAAACTGAATATGTTCTGTTCAGCAGAACAAAGAAAGAAACTCATACAGGTTTGAAACAACAGCATTTTAGTTTAAATGAACTATTCCTTTAAGAAATGCCCAAAATTTCAAAATGCAATTTTCTTTCCCATATCAACGGCGTGTCTTTTCTCTACGCAATGTTTTTAAGTTAGAAAACTGTTATAAACCATTAAAATGTTTATTTATATTTAAGTTTTCACCGTTCAAATTAAACAACAAGTTCGGTTGTTTTATAAACTACAAAAACAGTATAAATTTATACTCATATCAGTTTTCAATCATATTAAATAATTAGTTCATTAAAAACTAAAATGCTGTCATCATTTACCCTAAAGTTGTTTCAAACCTGTATGAGTTTCTTCTGCTGAACACAAAGGAAGATATTTTGGCATAAGATTATAGGTAACCAAACCGCATGGAAGTCAATGGGGTCCAAACTGTTCAAACTGAACAATGAAAGAAACTCATACAGGTTTGAAACAACAGCATTTGTTGATGACGACAGCATTTTTAGTTAAGTGAACTATTCCTTTAAGAAATGCCCAAAATTTCAAAACGCAATTTCCTTCCCATTTCAACGGCGTGTCTTTTCTCTACGCAATGTTTTTAAGAAAATGTATATTTAAGTTTTCACCGTGCAAATTAAACATCAAGTTTGGTTGTTTTATAAACTACAAAAACAGTATAAATTTATAATCATTGTATTGGCCAACACTTTTCAAATCAGTGCATCCGATTTCTTTCCCACATCAGCTGTTCTCATGCTATTGTTAGGTTTGTTTTCTTCCAGGAACCAAATCTAGCTTATTATAACATCTTCCTTTCCACTTCATCCAGGCCAGGACTGAGTTGATAAAGGCTTTCGTAGCAACGCAAGCAGCCATTAAAACGTTAAATGTGCGTCCAACTTCCAGAAGCAGCCGAAGGGGTGTTAGCATGAGCTCATTGCGGTAACAGAACAAAGGTCCTGTACTGGAAACAGTCCAACGGGGGGAGGAGACCACGGAGAGACCAGCTCGACTACATCAGGAAGTCCCGCATGAGGAACAAAGCCAAGAGCTGGACGTCTACCATCAATGATGCAGCATAAAAACATGCAGATAATCACAGAGGTTGCAATCTCGGGGATGGGATATGCATGGGGGTTTTAACAGATGAAAAGCCACACTCCAGCGTTTACGGCTAAATAAGTGTTGAAACGGTCAGAGAAAGAGAGAGAAACGTTGAGACAGGCCAATCAAAGAACGGACGTGACTACACCCCCTATTAGCATTACAATGAGCACTTCAGGCATTGTCTGATGAGAGAGAAAATGGGCAAGGTTTCACGCCTCACAGCCACGTCTCAAAGGGGTGTGTGTGTGTGCTCTGCTAAGAGACTCCAACAGCCACAAAACACACTCAAAACACTGTTTTTCCAAACACGCAATACAGAAAGATAATAAAAGTCATTTTTCAATCACTAACCCAAAAAAACAAGACAAAAATTCATTTTAGGAACCGATTAAACACTATAGTTTTATGAATCCAGGCTGAAAAACATCAAAAAATCCCCAAAAAACAAAGCGTATGAAATCTCACCCTTCTCAGCATGTCATATCCAATACATTTCCAATCACAGGACTAATGGCTTCGTCTTAATCAGCACACAGTACTGAAGAAAAACAACAACAGTAGCCCACAAACACACAGATACACAGACACACGCTTCCTGTTATATCCCATAATTCTTTGCAACAAACAGGCCCCGCCCCCTTACCAGAGTCAGAGTCTTTCTGATCTCCATTGGCTCCGACGGTGAAGGGCAGCTTCCTCTTAGGAGCTTTCTCTTTCATCTCCTTCACACCATCGCTGCGGTCCAGTTTAGGGGTCTTGTTTGACGAGCCTTTGTCTTTATCCTGGGGAACATGGGAAATAGTGTCAGTTTAATGGGAAACGGCAAGTGCTCTAGGACAAATATTACTGTGAAAACTATGCAAGCTTTTATTAGTGCTGGGAAACGATTAATTACATACAAAATAATACAGGTTTGTTTAAATAATATTATTATTAAGATCATTATATAAATGCACACATTCACAAATTGTGTTTATATAATGTATATACATGTTTATGTATACAAAATAATTATACACAGCACTGAGCACACACACATGTATTATGTGTAAACAAACATTATTGTGTGCGTCTTTATTGGATATATATAGCTATGGAACTTTTCCCCCCAAAAAATCAGGATTTTAGGGTTAACAATTGTTTACATACTTAAAAAATACAAATAAAGATACTGTCGGACATATTTCTCTAAAAAAGTTCAAAAGTTGGACAGCTACCACATTTTACAATTTAAACAGATTATGATTATATATATATATATATATATACACACACATATATATATATATATATATATATATATATGGATGCAACTCGAAAAATTCCACTTAAAAGGTGAAACTAATATATTATATAGACTCAATATAGGCAAAGTGAGATATTTAAAGCCTTTGTTATAATTTTGATGATCAAATTCAAAATTACAATATTGTGAAAAGGTTTTCATAAGCTTTAAGCCATAATCATCACAGTTATAACAAATAAAGGCTTGAAATATCTCACTTCGCATGTAATGAGTCTATATATTAGTTTCACCTTTTAAATAAAAATAAAAATAGAATTCATTACATTTATATAGCGCTTTTCTCTGCACTCAAAGCTCTTATTTTAAGTTGATTTAGTGAAATAAATGACCTTTTGCAAGATATTCTAATTTTTCGAGTTTCACCTGTGTGTGTATATATATATATATATATAAAGTAAATGAACACAATGAAATTAAGTTGTGACGAAATGTTCAAAAAGTGTTTCACTTCAAGTCATGATCTTATGAAAATCCCAAATTAAACCGATTCAAGTTAAATAACGAAATAAGTCAAATTTCACCATTTAAAGTGCCTTTCATGCGTCTATAAAAGCTTTCCTAATGTGGCTTGAAGCACCACAGTAGATATTCTGTGTGATGAATCCTCTGTGAACACGAGGTAAGACATTTGAGGAGGGGCTTGAAACAGTTCAACAACTGGAACCCATCAGAAACCCCCACCATCTTCAAAGCCACACACACACACCCAGTCCTGCCAAAAGCCCACCATTAAAGGCATCCGATATCCAGATCTCAAATAAAGCACATTTTGCAGAAACTCCTAGACTACAAACATGCACATCAGCCATACTTAGGAGACACAACACGAACAGGGGAGCTTCATTCTGCCTGCGGTTTCCTACTTTACAGCTAGGCCAATTTTCCATGCCGATCGGGGGGTAACAACCATGGAATGGATTTAACATGGTAAAATGTGTTAAATGGAGTTGGGTATCGAGGACCGGGTCCATTTTACAAGACAAGGCACATTGGTAATTCAATGAAGAAATTAAAATAATCAAAAGAAATAAGAATAATTAAAACAGCTTAGAATAAAAAATAAGATAAAATACAGTACAAACAGGCCTTAAGAACTGGTTCATGAATAAATATCATATAATATGTGTGTAACAGCATATTGGATTCATTTTTAACAATGGTAATCAATCAACCACAAAGAGTAACATTTGTAACTATATTTGTAATGTTCATTTTATTTATAAAGTGCAATGTTATTTTACATTTGATTTCAATTATCTAACAATCTTATAACACTGTTTATGTCAATGGTTTCTTTGCTTTTGCAGTTATTTGTGCAATTGCTAACTTGTGTTTACTTGTCTTTAATAATGATAAATAACTGCTTAAGAACTAAATAACACTAATTAATTCCATGTACTTCGTATAGTTACAGTTTAGGGTTAGTTAGTTACTTGTAATTATGCATAATTTACTGTTATTTAATATACAGTAAGTACATGTAGTAACGCGTAACTTAAAATGAAGTGCTACTGTAAAATATATCAGTTAGGCTAGTTGGTTTTTGCGATGGGATTTTTAACCTGTTCATTTTTTGTTCATGGTATTCAGCTTCAACAAAACGTTTTGCAATAAGACTTAAAATAAATGTAAATAATAAAGAAAAAAAAAAAACCCAACCTTGCATGCAATGGAAAAGAAATGTAGATTTTAAGCAGTTCTCTTCATACGAGCACATGTGGTTGTAGAAATAATCCCTAAATGTGTGTGTGATTGTTGAGAGGAAGTGAGACTGGAGCAGCTGGGTCTCTGTCTGCTACTGGCAGCGCTAATGAAGGCTAATTAAAGAGCTCTTAGTGCAGCGATAAAGCTCAAGCTGAACGCAGCGTCGAGCCGTTTCTGCTGCGAGAGCGTCTCTGACCAACTTCCACCACACTGTCATGAGACTATGATGTCATCCACGTGCACACACACACTCTTTTGCTATACTTGAGGACATTCCATAGGCGTAATGGCTTTATACTGTACAGACTGTATATTCTGTTCCCATACACTAACCTGATCCCTAAACCTTTCACACACACACACACACACACACACAAACACTAAACCGATGCCTAAACCTACCCATCACACACACACACACTAACCCGACCACTAAACCTACCCATCACACACACACACACACACACACACACTAGGGGTTGAACCGACTAGTCGACCTTAATGCAATGCCGTGACGCTTTAAGTTTGACGTCAACTAGTCGCGTTGATCATGTGACACTATATGATTGCGCTAATTTTGATAGTCTATGGCCGCGTTGCAGACGACAACAGATGAAGAGCCCAGAGGGTCATTGCAGCAAGAAAACAGCATTGGTACATAAAGCATATGGGAAAACTTTACTAACGTATAGCACCACTATATTGTTGAAAACGAAAGTAAAAGCATGACGCACGCGGGAAATGAGAGCAGTCTCTTTTAAAATCATTCAAACATTAGCCTATTTTTTCATATATTTATTTAAACATATTAATGCATCTCTAATTCACCTGCAATCAATTGGAATATTATTTTGTATTACTTAGATCCATACTAACGTGCAGATTTAAATTTAAAGCTTTTTTTTTCTTTTCATCCTAAATGATGATGTAAACAGCGGGCTGTTTAGCTAACGTTACATCTGGCCACTGCACGTGTTTCTGTGATCTGATTGCTATCCGATTGTGAAAAGACCACGTGTAAAAGCTAAACGCCCTTCGAAACGCATTTAAATCCGATCGCTCAAACCACTTCATGAGGAGGTCTGGGCCGCTTTACAGACGAAACTGGACTCGTGTAAAGGCATCTGGTTGTTGAAACCGCATATGTAAATTGGACTTCTCCCAAAAATGCTGAAATAAAACGTGTGAGAGCAGCCTGTGCTATTATATTCATTATATGACGAAGCTATAACACACACCGCAGCTGAGCATCTATTCATAAAGCCAACGTGCAAACTATCGTAAATCAAAGTGAAAGTACGTCACAGACGCTTAACACACAATCATCTTCGTTAAAAGTATTGCGGTCTTTGATTGTGAAATTAGCTGATCAATAAAATGCAGCTCATTACTGTTGCTTTCGGTGACGTGAACTCCGTTAAATCTGCATATAGCGCGTTGTTTGAAGATCGGATGCGAAAACATATTTATGTGAGCAGGTGTAAATGGACTCGTTTTGATAAATCGATCAGGGGTGTAACGGTACACAAAAATCACGGTTCGGTACGTACCTCGGTTTTAAAGTCACGGTTCGGTACGTTTTCGATACAGCAAAAAGAAAGAAATGCCAGAGAAATGTCCTATTTGTTTAAAGAAAAAATATTTTTAAATAAATGTGAGTTTTCCTCGATCTTGAAACTTTCAGGTTTATAAATGGAGGTCATCTTTGAAGGATGAACAAATAATGTTTTGGTCATCACATTAAAAATAACATTTAAATATATGTTTATTTATATAATATTTGAATTTTGAAGTGCTGGAAAAAGATGTGTGAAGTACTTGAAAGCATTTCACCATTCCAGCCAAACTGGTTCCAGTTAGTGTTACTATATTAAATCCATGGTGAATGTTGCTGGTCTGTGGACGTAAAGTACTAGTTCATTCACGGCACAATGTTTCTCCTGGTTTCCATGACAGCGCTGTTTGATCTAATAGAGATCTACGGTTAATAACGGAGAAATGTGAATGCATCTCACTAGATCTCGCAGCGATGTTATTACCTCAGTGGCGAATTCAAATGTTTTCTTTACCGGATCTCTTAGCGCGGTGTAGTAACAGTGTTGCTTAATCGAGATCGGCTCGCGCTGCACAGATGTTGCTGGTCCGAACTGATAAACGATCCATGATGAAGCACATAACGAGTAGCGCAGTTTTGTTCTGCTTTCATTACATTTGCCATTTGATTTTGCGCAACGTTGTGTTGGCCGCGTCAGCACGAATTTTGCCGGCAGGAAAAATGGTCCAAGCAATCGTTCGGTTTGTATGCGTACCGAACCGGAAGCCTTGAACCGAAACGGTTCAATACGAATACATTAGGGCTGGGTAAAAATATCGATTCATCAATGCATTGCAATTTTTTGCTTCTCAATTCAATATCGATTCATCAAATCCTATGAATCGATTCAGCCATCCAGGCCAGTGGCGGCGCTGTGGGCTACACTCTAGTGAGAGCGTTCAGCGTTGTACAAGTCGCGCTTTAGCCCTTAGCAAAACAGCGCGATGACGGAGAGCAGCTGCACTCCGTTCAAGCCTGATTCAAGCCTGCACCGCCAACATTAAAAGCCGACGTTTGGGCTCATTTTGGATTCCACTGTAAGCCGGGAACTATGGAAGCTTGTTTCCGCCACAGAATGGAAAATAAAAAAGGTAATTGCGACTTTTTATCTCACAATTCTGACTTTTTTTTTCTCACAATTGGGAGTTTACCTCTCGCAATTCTGACTTTATTTCTCAGAATTGCAAGATATAAAGTCAGAATTGCGAGATATAGTCACAATTGCGTGATATAAAGTCGCAATTGGGTGTTATAAAGTCAGAAATGCGAGATATAAAGTCACAATTGCGTGATATAAAGTCGCAATTGGGTGTTATAAAGTCAGAATTGCATGATATAAAGTTAGAAATGTGTGATATAAAGTCAGAATTGCGTGATATAAAGTCAGAAATGCATGATATAAAGTCAGAAATGCATGATATAAAGTCAGAATTGCGTGATATAAAGTCAGAAATGCATGATATAAAGTCAGAATTGCGTGATATAAAGTCAGAAATGCATGATATAAAGTCAGAAATGCATGATAAAGTCAGAATTGCGTGATATAAAGTCAGAAATGCATGATATAAAGTCAGAAATGCATGATATAAAGTCAGAATTGCGTGATATAAAGTCAGAAATGCATGATATAAAGTCAGAAATGCATGATATAAAGTCAGAAATGCATGATATAAAGTCAGAATTGCGTGATATAAAGTCAGAAATGCATGATATAAAGTCTATGAGATATAAACTTCTGAGAGGGAAAAAGGTTAGTATTTTTTCCCCCTTAGAATTGGCCTGTGTGATCAGCTATTAAGTGTTATTGTTTACAAAATTATAATATAATATTGCACTTTTTTGAGTATGCACATTTTGTGCTTCTGTTTACATTTCTTTTATAACTTGAATGTATAGGAAGAAAGAAATATACTTTCTACTACTTAGTTACTTGCACTTTAGAGGTGTTATTAAAGCACTGTACAGTGCTCGTCACAGTTGTGTTTGAATTCAACACATACAATATTGTAAATTTGTATTCTGCTGAATAAACCATGACTGGAAACAAACATGCTGGGGTCAATTTGTTCTTTAACATTGGTAAAACTGCGCACCTTACTTAAAAATATACTCAGGCACTTAATTACTTGTGTATTTACTTATTATTGAATCGATATCGAAGCTAATAAGTCAATATTGAATTGAATCGAAATCGAATCGAATAGAAGCCTCAAGAATTGAAATCGAATCGAATTGTGAAATACCTAACAATACCCAGCCCTAGAATACATGTACCGTTACACCCCTAGTAAAAAAGCATGAAGTGTCCAGGTGTGAACGGCCCCATTACGAGCTGTCAGCGTCTGTATAATTTTCTGTTAATTGATTGCAAATTGTGGCATGTTGCAAATCTGTCACATCTCTTGTGTTTTTATGAATGACGTCAGCGACTAATCGACGTCGATTTGACTTTAATGTCATAACAGTCGACTTCAAAAAATCTGAAGTCGTTCAACCCCTAACACACACACGCACGCACACACACACACACACTAACCCGACCCCTAAACCTAACCATCACACACACACAACCCCTAAATGTACCCATCACACACACACACACACTAACCTGACCCCTAAACCTACCAATCACACAGATATACACACAAACGACCCCTAAACCTACCCATCACGCACACACACACACACAACCCCTAAACAATCACTCTCACACACTCTACACATCACAGAAAACTTTACATTTTCACTAAAACACTGTTTAGTATGTTTTGAAAGCTATTTTAAATACAAGGAAATGTCCTCATAAATCAGTGTAATACTAGTGTCATTATAAAATCACACACACACACCCGTCACTCTCACAGAGAGCCAGAGAAAGATGCGAGCCGAGCCTCTCGCAGCACGTAGAGAAACTAAAGCTAAATCAAGCAAAGACACAGTTTCAGTGCTTTTCTCTAAAACCATCTGTGTGCGCAGGCCTGTTTACTGACTGTTTCCTAGCAATGCTTTCACTCGCCCTCGCTCACACACTCCCTCCCTTCCCCTTCACAGTGTCTGATGCAATACTACACAGAAGGATGTACACACACACACACACACCATCTGGGCCTTAAACTCTTCACCAACTCTGGCTCGTCTTGCACCACAACACTGACCCCCGGACTCAAAAACACTCGTGAAAAGGAAAAGCGCCTCTATTGTTTTTATACAATGCCACACTGAATTTCCTTCAAAATGCAGACGAATACAGCCTTCGAACACACTTAATTCCTTTTTTTTTTGTATACTGAGTGCTGTTGTCATGTTGGTCTTTGTGTTTTGTCTGCATTAATGAATCCTGGGACGGACGCCAATGAATCTCATTAATCTCCATGTTGAACAACCTCAAGAAGGATAAACCTCTTAACTAAGGATTGTCATATTCTCACAGTTTGTGAAGGTAAAAGGTGGTGTGTTATATAGTATAGCTGTTGGCATGATTTACACAAATGATGTCAGAATTTATAAAAACAAAGAGTAAAAAGCACGTGTCGTACAATAAACCTACAAAATAAATTTAAATCCCCCCTTTTACTTTCGTGATTGGTTGCGGATTAAAAGGAAATGACCATATTTGGATCGGACAACATTGTACAGGAGAGAGAGAGAGCTTTCTAACGGTGTCTGTGATGACGGTTAGGGTTGGGTATCGTTTGAATTTGAACGATTCTGATTCCGATTCCTTGTTTCGATTCCGGTTCCTAAAGATTCTCGATTCCGATTCTTTTAAGAGGCAGGGTCAAAAAAGTTTAGCTAACCTTGCTAACCAACGGTCTTTCTGAAGGAAATACTCCTTTCTGAAGGAAATACTCCTTCTGTCACAAATTTTGCCGAGATTTCGTTATTTTTAGAAAAGTGAAGCCACACTTTGGACCGCCGACGTAAGCTACTCATGTTCGACTCGCGCGGTTATGCCAACGCTTCTTCGTTGGTGTTGTTCAGCGGTTTCTTCTTCCGGTCGGCGGACTGTGAATATTGAAACTAGGAATCGAAATTGTAACTTTTGAACGATTCCGGGAAAGATTAAAAGTTAGTCCCGGTTCCAATTGACACTCGATTCTCGATACCCAACCCTAATGACGGTGCAGATCGCGGAGCAGCGGGATGATTTACAATGCCAACTTTTGTTGAATTTATGAGAAATCTACAGACGCAAAGTCAATGGAGACGGTTGGATTTGTTTCCCCTCGCTGTGGGTGTGGCCTAAATACGCTCCGTCTCATGCACAGTATGGACAGCTCATGCACAGCTTATCATACGATTCTCCAACGTATGCGCCAATAAAAGAAAATAGAAATAAATTAAAATAAATGTAGATTTAAAAAGCAATAATTGCATGAAAACAGGCTGTTGACAAGTCTGAACTCAAGTGCGACTCGAGTCCGAGTCTCAAACAAAAATCGCATCATCGCAAAATCCCAGAAAATATCAAGATGTAATTTTTTGCCAATATCGCACACCCCTACTTTGCTCTTACGACATGACTTAGGATAAACCTTATTCATTGGGTTGCTACTTAACAGCTTAGAAAGGTTACATGAGGTTATACCGGCAGACTGTGTGTGTGTGTGTGTTCATGTTTTTCTATCTTGGTGGGGGCTTAAACCTGAATGCACACAGACTCATGGGTACTCATGTCACTGAGGGGTAAAACACGCTTATAAATCATACAGAATGAGTTTTTAAAAAAAATTTAAAAATGGAGAAAGGTTTGTGTGATGGGTAGGTTTAGGGGTCGGGTTAGTGTAAGGCGACAGAATATACAGTCTGTACAGTATAAAAACCATTATGCCTCTGGAGAGTCCCCACAATGATAGCAAACCAGACGTGTGTGTGTGTGTGTGTGTGTGGATATAAAAGCAATTTTCCTCACCTTCTTCCCACCCTGCTTTTCCACCATGTCGGTGTTGAGTGGGAAGTCCTCCAGCTGGGGGGTTTTAGCACCCCCACCCTTGGGCATCGTTCAGCTATTGCCACGCCAAACCTCATTCACGCTTCCATCGCATCGTCATCGACCGTCTGTGAGAGCGAGAGAAGAGAAGGACGCGTTAGTGCATTGAGTAATATTCAGGAGGATCTGTAGACAGAAATGCAATATCATATATAAAGACCTTACTTAATGAAGCGTTATGTTTTTATTAGCCGAGAATGAGGCATTTCTCTCTACACACACACATTAACATGTTTCTACGGTGGCCCTGAACGGACAAACGCGTTTCGTCACTATGTGAAGAAGCTGCTAAAAACACTGACAATAATATTTGCAATAACATAAAATTTTACTGAATAATAAAGTAAACATTTCTTAATTTATGCTTGTTTAACTGGCTACTCTGCTGTCTCAGGCGACGACATCACTTCCTGTCGGCCACCGGTTGCAATTCGCAACATCACCACTGGATGCCGCTAAAAATCACACAATGCACCTTTAACTCGACACACAATGTTTTTTTTACTATTTTGTTGCTTACAATTGAATGCAACAGATCTCCGAAAAAAAATAGCATTTAGGGTCCAGATTTCATGACCACGAGAACCGTTTTACATCTGTTAATGTTCTACGTAAACAATAGTAAAAACTCAACAGTCGTTAGAAAGTGTATTATAAAATCACACTTCAGATTGCCATCATGATGGGCATTGGGTTGCATTTCATTCTAACTTCTCATTTGTATAATAAACATCTGTGCCATATATAAATCCTAATGACAGAGGAGATCTCCCATATTTTGAATGTGGGGCACATTATAATAACTATTGTTAATCACACACAGAAACTCAAAGACGTGAAAGAGACCGAGGGGTTCAAACAGAACGTCTTATCAATAGAAAAATGTACATTACAGGTATAAATATTGCTACTTTTTTCAGTAAAGTAACATTCTCTCTTTCTCTCTGTGCTCGAAAGAACATTTTGAAAGAAATATTAAAGCTTAATCCCACATTTTCATGACAAATTACTTTTTGTAACTGACATGAACGCATTGCAATTTATATAAAATCAGTCACCATCGCAATTAGCCTTACTACCAATCAAAATGTTGTATACTTGACTATTTGACAGCCCTACTGCCAACAAATTGCATCATTTGTCTTCCATTGTGAGGATCTAATAACACTGATCTGCAATCTGTAGTAGCTTTTTTTTTAAATGACACATTCAATATACGTTTTAAATTCAGAATCTGGATCGTTCCCCAGAATGCATTTGATCCAGTGAAGCAGGAAAACCATTACACAAACACCAGCCAAGATTTTGACTGTATTTCCATACGTTCGCAAATTTAAGCAAAACCTTAAAAAAAATACCAATATAATTCAGGACATTTCTACAGTCCAAAAATCAAGCACGGTGATTCAGAAGCTTATAAACAAAACCGCAAACTGGACACAGTCACGTACACACAGATCAGAGCTACCGGCAAACCGGTGAGATAAAGATATAAAACACTAAAGCGCAAGTGCACTGCAATTCATTAGTGCTGCAGGGAGGAGACGGCTGCTGCAAGAGATTACAAGGGAAAAATCAATTCGTAACGGCATTGCAAATAGTGCACAGACAACCGATATCCATACAATGAAGTTTTTGCATCAAGGCTTTGAAAATATGGTATTTTGAACAAATGCATTGGTTTAATGTCTATAAGGCAGCACAGTCATCTTTTTCTACTCATTTGGAAACAATTATAATACTGAACGTTCCCACGGCACACGGCTGTAGATCGAAGATGCCCTGTTGCAATTCTGAATCAAGCATGTGGCATTTCACTTTGGAAACCAACAGTCTTTATAACACGCATTCAATTTGCGAGCAACGTCACGTGAAATGCATGCAATCAAAAGTTGTGAAAGTGCACATGACAAGTGACTTAATCACCCTGAACAGAGATCTAGAGGAATTTAACCAACATGTGTATTAGGGTTGCACAATGTTGGGGAAAAAAAGTGCATTGTGATATTTTGTTATAAAAACAATTTCACCAGATGAGTTGAATAGCTCTAACGTAATAATCATCTGCTTGGAATAAATTGGATTTAAAAACAAGGCATATATCATATAATTTTAAGAAGACTCTAAAACAGATTACAATTAATAGTATTACATCAGTTAATTTGAGACTGTTTATAGGTGCTGATATTATCAAATGCTGTATGTGTGTGTATATGTGGTAATGTTTATATGAATGTTATATTTGTGTATTTTAATTGTACATAAGTTTCAGTACTTTTATGGGTCCCAGGAAGACTTGCAACCACATTGTGGAAGCTAATGGGGATCCAAATAAATAAATAAAAATAAATAAATAAAATAGCTGAATAGAATTAATCATTCTAGAATAATTGGGGTGATTTTGTTGAGTGGATCTGCATTAATTGAATTGAAATAAGCATTATTTTAAGTTTTCAGGAAAATCTAACTGTAATCGTGCAGAAATGTAATAATCAAAGGTGAAATAACATTCTAGGTATCTAAATGAAATATAATAAAAATTAATGAATACAGTTTATCTTTTTTAAAAGGTACAAGTTGGGGTTGGGCAACGATTAATCGCGATTAATCGCATCCAAAATAAAAGTTTGTTTACATAATAATATATGTGTGTAATGTGTATAATTATTTTGTGTATATATTTAAGAAAAATGTGTTCTTAATATCAAATACATAATATTAATTTTGTATAAATATATATAAAGAATATACATGCAAATATTTCTTAAATATATACATGCATGTGAGTGTATATATATATAAAAATAATTATACACAACACAAATATATTACGTAAACACAAACTTTAATTTTGGATGCGATTAATCGTTGCGTCAGTTTTTCACCATCACCATTGGTGACGCACACAGCTGAGGGTATGTTACGCTGCTGGCCCTTTAAGACCAATACACGGGTCCAATATAATGATTCACATCGATTTTCTTTTTTTCTTTTCGAGACGGGCATTTTGAGTTTTGTTTGCACGGGTCAGTGTAATGATGCTTGGATCAATTAATATTTGTGCATGCTGAATCAAGAGGGCAGTTGTACACTATAACTCTCCTTCCATAATGCATGCTTTAGTTTTGTGTGGCACTCACCACATTCAAAGACAGCTATTTATATCTCCAGCTAAAGTAGCACACAATACTGCTCTTCTGTTGTCTCCCACACCTCAAAGGCTCTAATGGGGATAAACAAATGTGGTGTTTGTACGAGGTTGATGCACAAAACATGGCCAAACAATGATCAAAACCA
This sequence comes from Pimephales promelas, assembly GCF_988280905.1. NCBI lineage: Eukaryota > Metazoa > Chordata > Actinopteri > Cypriniformes > Leuciscidae > Pimephales > Pimephales promelas. The sequence goes on along the minus strand of NC_142769.1, from coordinate 1,707,204 downwards.
CCACAGGCCATTCAACTACTTTTATATGTTAGCTCAGCTGCGAGACTGAAGGAAATCTTCAAAAACAGTCCGTACATGAATGTGCATGAAGTATAACGCGTCTGCTTAAGGAATGCGTGTTTTTGTGCACCCTGCTTGTGAACGTGTGTGTGTGTGTGTGTGTGTGTGTGTTCTGCACCCAGAGAAGAAACACAATAACATCCATTCCAGAAACACGGCTCATTTCCTCTGCTTTCCAGCCCAATCAAAAGCTGCTGCGCATCTGCCATCAGTGTGGGTGCTTGTGTCAGACAAACCGGGTTTTTTTGTGTGTTGTTGCCTGCAGCCAGCTGTAATTCATCACATATGAGGTCTACTTTTAGCACTGTACTCTACTGTAGCTGGAGCAGACGACACGAGGCCTAATACTGACTTCTCCCTGCATCCGGTTCCTTCTGCACAAACACACACAAGGTTTTGACACGTTCCCTGCAGCGGTCTCACATTCGTCTGAATCCTGGCTGATTGTTCAAGAACTTGCACCAGAGCGGAACTCTATTTTCAAAACTATGGTGTCCGAGATGCGAAAAACACAAATCGCGGAATCCACTCGGAATATAAAAACGGAATTTTCAGTAGAACCCGGAATTTCACGTAAATTGTAACATTTTTGATTAACCCTTTCACACGCAAGTTTAAAATATTCTAACTGACCCCCCAGCGTGAGTTTTTCAAGGCGACCGTTATTTAGAACTTGCCACTTCAATGTTTCCATGGTGACGCGTCATTGCTTGTCACATGACACAGCACAACCAGAACAGAGCGCGGAATAAATGATGATCTGCTTTTTTGTCATTTTTCCTTTTTTTATTAAAAATATTCAAAAATGTATTAGCTAGATCATGAAACACTGATATTCCGATTGTCAAATATGTGCAAGTGGATGGGTTTTGTTGTTTAGACATCTTTATATAGCTGTATGCATAATGGGCGGCGCCATTTTAGTTTCTTTTTCAGTTCAGAGAATCGGATCTGTTGGATTTATAACGTCAATTCCTCCACTTCTCACGAAATACATGATATTAAGTGGCTGGTGAACTGGGAGAAGAATAGGGTCATGTGTATCTGATATGAATAAAACGTGTCGTCTTATTATAATTGAAAGGATTATTATTGCCGCTTCCATAGACATCTGTGTGTATTTTACAAACTCAAAATCATTGTTTTGCTAGTACATATGTGTATTTAAATGTCTGAAACCTAAAATAAACATTATGTGGTTGAAAACAAATGAATAAAAAACAGGTGAGTACACTTAATAAATATTCCTTAATTATGGGGCGTTTCAACCGAACCAGGAAAGAAAATGCCTCTGCAACAACTGGATCGACCGAATCCCGCAGGAAGGACGGCAAACACATCTTTCCGATCGCGGTTCTCTGTTCCTTTTTTAAAATGAATGCGCTGTCTACATCTTCTATAACAGATGCGATGCTGAATCTACACATCTTAGTTCTCCAGCTGCGGCCATCTTTGTTGTAAACGAACTGTAAACGAGCTCTTTGGTGACGTGGATGATTACGATATTGTTGATCATCTGTCCATCATCGTATAAAGCCCGCCCTGACGATTTGATTGGTCCGAACAGCTTTGGTTCGGGCATGCTTCACAACGGAGTCTAGATCGAACTTTCCATCCTCAAATGTTGTGGGCGGGGCTAAGTTCAGCTAGCATCCAGGCTAGTCTGAGAATATTACGAGCAAAAAGACTAATCCCGAAACCTGTCTCTGAGTGAATGAATGGCGCAGATGCAGTTTCATTTACGCGTGACGCTCTCTGCGTTTTCAGCCTATCGGAAGACATGAATGCATGAACTTCATCTCCAGAGCCGCTTCATCAGCTTTTTACTACTTCATTTGAGAAAAACTAGTCTTCATGAAAACCCTTCAAAATAAAAGCTCAGTTTAACTTGGGGAAAATATGACCGAAATGTACTACTGTTGTAGAGTAGAATTAAGCTACATCTCAATGTAATACTAAAGTTAATAAAAAATATTATTATTATTATTATTATTATTATTACAACTATTTTTTTGTGCAGCATTTTATTTGAATTTTTTTTTTTTCTTAGGAATTAAATTGCTTAAATCATTTAAATTACTATCCAGAAAACTTAAAAAGAATTTGGTAAAAAATAAAACAAAATTTGAGAGAAAAATAACAAGTATTTCATAGCAAGTTTTCATTAAACCTTTGATAGATTGTTGTTAAATTGTACGTTTCATGATTTCAATTTATTAGACATGCTTTTTGATTACTAGAATTTAACCAGTCCAACAAAAATTACAGATTTCAATAAAACAGATTTCATAGATCCTTATATATAGAGCAGAACAAGTTGACATGTCCTAACCAGGTGAAATGTGATATGAAACGACATTTTCATATCACTACAACTCACGTCTTTATTGGAGTGATCACAGGCTCAACCGGCTGCATTTTTCCAGCTATAGATGATGGGCTGAGAGATGGGGCTTGTTAGTGGATGGCTGGCTCTGGGTCATGGGATTAGTCTGGGAGGAATGTTGGCCCTCTCGGTTTGGTGAGGCTGACCCTGGGTCAGTGGTTAGACAGTGAGCCTGCTGACGGGGCAGTCCTACCTCGCTCCGCCGGGAACACAAAGCTCCCTCTAATCTCCTGCTTCCACCGGCCCGTCACAAGCACATGTGCAAACTACACAGATTCAGATAGGAAACCAAACCAACATGGCTGTCCTTTCAGAGAAAAATAAGACTATAAAAATAATAATAATTGGGTAACACTTTCCTTAAAGCCAATGCATTATTAAAGTTTTTTTTGAGGTTGACCGATTAATCTGGACGATTTTTGGCATGTTTTAATGAATCAGCCGATTAATAGGCAGACACAATCATCTAATAGTTTATTTGACAGTATAGATTTTTGATGACCTGTTATGTGTATTTAATATTTAACATATACATAAAACATTTTTTTATTTATACAAGTGCACTGATTGGAGAGGCTTGTGCTGTTCAATAAATGCTTAATTTAAGCAATGTTTTGTATTACTTCTTACTGGTTAGATTTTATGAGATTAAAAAAAGAAAAGGAAAATAGACCACAGATGTCGGCCGGAAAAAAAATATCAGCATCATATCAGCCAGAGAAAAACCCATAACGATCACCCTCTATTATTTTGAATGCATTAATTATGCCTTGTAACGCACCTTATATTGCATTGTACTAATCATTGAACACACCTTTAGAAAGTATAATACATTATTTAAAACCCTTGATAAATGACCAATTTCAGAATCTGCAAATATTATTATGCATTTTAACTTTGGTTACAATTATTTATGAAACGATATAATGTACATTATGAATACCTATATAATGCAGATACATACATAAGGGCTGTTAATTTGTTGACTGCATGACATGCTCGCACAAATGTAGAATAACCAGATCTACAAGAGCTGCCAGAAAACACTATATGCAAAGCAGGCAACAACGCATGTTATTATGTTCAAACGAATCGCTATTCTCACGTCGAGGCGGGACTCCTGTCTCACAGGCTGGACGATGCGTCCAATTATTAGTGACAATACAGTGATCATTTTATTTTTTAAACAAGAGAATATTGTAAATATTAGTGATGCACAATATATCGGCCACCATATCAGTATCGGCCGACATTTGTTCATTTTTATGTTATCGTTATCGGCCCGATAATAAAATTTGGCTGATATATTAAAGCTGATAAATAATGAATTATTTCCTTCAACACTTGACACTGCGCACTGTTCAATATGATTGATCTTAATTGCTTGAAATATGATTGGAATCAAAAAGGAAAATATAGTTAAGTGCAAAATGTGCTGTCATATCGGCTATATGAAATTATAATGAGAAGATTATAAAATTGTGAGTTTTGTTTTTGCAATCAGGCTCTCAAAAATTATTTTTAAAAATGTATTTAGATTTATCTGCCGATATATCGGTTATTGGCTTTCAAATATAAAGAATTATCGGTATCGGTCAAAATGTTCATATCGGTGCATCCCTAGTAAATATCACGATAATCTTAACTTAATTTTATAAAGTTAGTAAGCCAATTTCTGATGCATAGATATAGTCTTTAAAATCGGGAAATTTTTATTAATAAATAAATTAAAAAAATATGTATTATTAATATATATATATATATATATATATATAAAATTTATTTTTAAGATATAAATGTTTATTTTAAAGATTGTATGAATTAAAATAAATATAAATTATATATAGGCTTTATATCGGCAACCCTGATCTCTAAAAATATCGGCATTGACCATCAAAAAAACAAAAACAACATCGCACGACCACAAGCCACATTATAGTTTTGTCCGCACATATAATCATTACAGCATTTCCAGCCATTTCCTGTTGGCAACACCTATCAGCTGTCAGCATGTTTGGTGAGACACTATGAATAAATGTCTCTCGGCTCGGACTAATATTTCTCCACGCATCGATCAATGGAGATCCTCCCCCTGCGGTCGAACAGGGGCCATCGCAGCGTGTTGCCTCAGTCCAGTTCTTCCTCATTCCTCACACAATCGCTGCCGCACAGTATGAGTATTATGGGCTGCTTTGGAAACGGTTCCTCCTGCTGAGATAAAAGGGCCCACAATCCCCCAGTTCTGCACCATGGCAACGTAGGGCGATGTCATCACATGCACTGGCGTTTAATAGTGCATCTGTCTGTCACACTGCTTTCCTGGTGTCTACAGTGGCGTCACAACTGATCGAGGTTGTCCTCATCTCAGAAATATTCACAAACAACAACAACAATCCACAGTAAAGGTCGCATTAGACATCAGGATTGCCCATCATTTTGATGCATCCCATTATAATCTATTATTAGCAATCATTTTAATGATAATAAGGGCATTTACTAGGCCGAACTTACAGGAAAAGTGTATAGGCTAGAGTCTGCATTTATTTAGACCGTGGGTCACTTTTCAGGTTTCATCATGAATGTCCAATAAATGGCAATAAGCTTTGAGCTTTGAAAGGTTTTCAATCAAAAATGTTTTCGGGACTGTGACGTCATGAGTGACATCATCACTGAGGCACCGATAGACTTTTTGTGGGGGTTTTGGGAGGAGCTTCAAATGTAATTTCTACATATCAAGAACTATTTAAAGGAGTAGTTCACTTTAAGAAAAAAAAACTTTTGCTGATAATTTACTCGCCCCCATGATGTCATCCAAGATGTCCACGTCTTTCTTTCTTCAGTCGAAAAGAAATTAAGGTTTTTGATGAAAACATTCCAGGATTTTCTCCATATAATGGACTTCAATGGGAACCAAACGGTTCAAGGTCCAAAAGACAGTTTCAGTGCAAACTGTTCAAAGGACTTTAAACGATTCCAGACAATGAATAAGGGTCTTATCAAGTGCATTTAATAAAAAAAGTTTAAGTTTTATAAGCTCAAATGCTCGCCTTGCTCTGTTTTGTGATGCGCGTTCGTGACTCAACTCGTTCAAACTGTTCAAACGCGTTCATCAAAATGAACAAATCTTTTTTCGCGTCATTTGGTTCATTCAATGAACGAGTTGACTCAGGAAAAGATTTGTTCATTTTGATGAACGAGTTCAAACAGTAGAGTCACAAACGTTTTTTTTTTTTAAGAGCGCGATCGTTTCGCTTGATAAGACCCTTATTCCTCGTCTGTTTAAAGCCCTTTGAACAGTTTGCACTGAAACTGTCTTTTGGTTCCCATTGAAGTCCATTATATGGAGAAAAATCCTGGAATGTTAATTTCTTTTCGACTGAAGAAAGAAAGACAAGGACATCTTGGATGACATGGGGGTGAGTAAAATATCAGCAAAAGTTTTTAAAAAAAAAAGTGAACTACTCCTTTAATTCACGCCGACATGAGTTATTCTGCAGTGAACTGTTTCTGCGAGAGTTGAAATCGGCTTTACTTTTCAACAATGGAGGAGATAGAAGATCTTTTTCTCTCAGTCTATGCTGGGGTATAACGAGGGCCATGATGGAGGCTTGATGGTTCCCAGGTGTTGCCGAGAGCAGTTTAATGAACGGATCTCCGAGGCGTGGCGCGTTCGCTCCGAGCTCTGGTACTGTAACAGCCTATTTACATTTCATATAAGAGCGGCCGCCACGCCGAGCCCTGTTTGGTGTGCAAATAAAGCAGCGCTGAGGCCAGCCGGGCCCACTGCCGTTTCCAGGCAACGGTGGGATGGGATGGCGGAGCAGACCCTGACCCACACAGCAATTCATTTGATTAGAGGCTTTTGTGCCGAGAGGAAAGAAGACAAACAAGGAGAAGAGAGGCGGCAGGCCACGCTTTTCTTCCTGCAGTTTGCCTTTATTATTCCACAGTGACGTGAGGAGGCTGTGTGTATGTACGCGTTTGTCCTGCTGTTTCACGAAATAAATAAATAAATGAAAATAGACCAAAGTGCTGTAGTGGTGAAGGAATAGCAGTGGTATGTGTAGTTGCTAATGAGGAAGCAGCGCCTGTAAAAAGCCTCATAACTGCATTTTGAATAGGTTGACCATGCTTTCTGTTACCAATAGCAACTTCAGCATTGATTAACTCATTAACATTACCTTATTTAAAGTAGGGCTCGGTGATATGGCCAAAAATATTATCACGATCAACTTACCATTAATGGGAAGGAAATGTTTTCCATATATTTGTTAGACCGTGAGAATCAATGTAAACTTTAAATATTCATAAATACCCATGAAATCCATTTTTATTTTCCCTGTAAATTCTGTTTCCATTTAATTTTAGGCAGATTGTTTTTTATGATTTAATGCAAATTTATATAAACGTTAACATTTTAATCAACCTTTTTAAAATGTAAACAAATTAAACTTTTCACATTTTTACTTAACAAATAAGATGCCGCACAACAGAACTGTATAAATTTTAAACATGGATGAAGAAATGTATTGGTTGTATGATATTCCTTAGAAATATTATTATATACAGTAGTGATATATTTTTTTCAAGTTCTTAAAGTTAAACTCAAACGTTTAACTCGACAGTTTGTCGTTAAGATCTTAGTTTCACTATGTTTTCCCATTTATGTGTACAATAAAGCCAAACATAACTTGACGATACTTTGCCGTTTTTTTCTACATTGTAGACGACACACGCTCACACTGCCTGATCTAATAACTTGCGTAGATTTTCAAAAATTAAAATAATGGAAATATTGAAATATGGTTAGAATCGCTTTGAAAAAGGAAAATCCAGTTAAGTGCAACATGTGCAGCTACATAAAGTTATAATGAGATCATTATGATTGCGTGCTTGGGACGTGGCTTTTAAATAGTGAGACTTTTGTTTTTGTAATCAGGCTCTAAAAAAATTATACAAAAAGTTAGACCAATATATCAATTATCGGCTTTCAAATATAAATAATTATTGGTTATCGGACAAAATCTCTGCATCCCTTAAAATAACTGTGTGTGTGCGGTAATCAAGTTATGTTTACCACAGGCTATATTGAACAGATAAATCGAAAAACCCAATTATAAACAACCCAATAAGACATTCTCGAAGGAATTGGTCTCCAGGGTTCTGATGTCAAACCAGCAACACTTTATTGCTATTAAAAGTAAGTGGTGTTGGACGAGGAGATGCTCTCATGGAAACGGACTAAATCCGCAAAGCTCCAATTTTGGTCATTAAATGCATTTCTAAGAATTCAACATGAAACTGCAGAGCAGTGTAGATGCAACGCGGGCCACCAACTGATGCGACTTGCAAATCACCACTCAAGCTTTCCTGCACGAAACGGCACTCGCTCATTCCCTGACAGCGAGGTGAAAGTGTAATACGTTCTCCAAAACACAGACTCTGACTCAACACTCTCCCTCTTTCCGGACATGTTATTCTCCCAAGTGGAGACATCTCTCTCTCCATCGCTTACACTCCTCCCTCCTCTGTTTCACATGCAGAAATAGATCCGACGACCTCAGAGACAACCAGAGAAATGGGAAAAGATCACAGCTGACACGCATACATGCGCGATATGCACACGTCTTGTTGCCTAGCAACGCATGAGCAGGGGCACGTGTTTCTCCGCGAAGCGAGAGAGGAACAGGGAGGAGGTGGACCCGAGTGCTAATGAACGTGTGTGGACTTACTGTCAAACCAAAATATATTCAGACACCTTCAACATTCCTCACATTATCAGTTTAGTCGCTGTAGTTTAGAAAATAGTAATGCAAGAACTGATATTTGACTGGTTTTGTCCATCGTTCTGCAACACATATCTGTCAGCTGTTAAATTCAACTACACTGTAAAAAGTGATTTTTGGTGAAGTAAATACTACTGGAAAAAAAACAATGTAATTTACACGAAAAATAAAAAACTAAGTAAATTCCATATCAGTACTTAATTCAAGCGAGTAGAAATTAAAGTGTAAATATCAACTCAATAAAATTACTCAACTTTTCTGATACTGGGGTTCCCATCATGCACTGGACCTGGAATAATTAATGAGGTTCATTTTTCACTGGTTTCCAGCTGTTATTTACACTGTTTTATCATTGATTTTTGTCGTCAGTATTAGTAACTTATCATTTTGTGACATTTCGAATACATTTTTTGCTCAAAATGACACATTCAAACACAAAAACGACCATCAAATGTTACCGCCATTGTGTATTGTCTACCAAGTATTGAGGTCTTTGCATTCACATGATGTAATTATAAATTATTATAGATGACCTAAGTAAAGCACATACTATAAATGAGTAATAAAAATCAATATTATTGTTTTAGTGAAATGTAATGCAAAGGCAAAGGAAATATCAACTAAATCGATATTAATCAACCTTTTACTAGCCAAGTTAAAATTACTTATTTTCCGTAAAGTTTACTTAATTCCATATTCCAAATAAATTTAACTTCAAGATTTCTAATTAGAGCTACTGAATAATGTGTTTAGGTTTTACTTGGCAAATCATTGTAAATTTAGTAGCATTTTCTGCGTGAGAAAAGTTGCCTAGCTTTTTTTCCCAATTTGTTTTCAGCGCACACAATTAGATAGTTGTTGTAAAAATGTCGCATTAGCAATTAAAGAAAAAAACACTTCAGCAAAACATGATCAGCTCAAAGTGTCATTTCACTGGTAGTCACTGTATGATGAATTGTCACAGACAGTTTACTTTATTTTGCTCTCCACTCACATAAATGAACACACTAGTAAAAAGAGCGTCTTAAATCATTTTGGTTTGACTGTAAAGTGTGTAAAACCATTCTTAACCTTTTGCAAAGATTTAATTTCTGCTCACATCTGGTATTCACAACATGTGAATTACACCGGGTATTACTTGTCTCAAATGCATCAAGTGACTACTTGCGTACGGAGTCCTAAAGCTACAGTATTGTTGACACCAAATCCTCAAAATACGGGCAGAGCCACTGTTTTCCAAATGGTATTATTGAAGAAATCACATGAACAACGTACTATTCTTTGCTGCACCCAAGGTTTAAATAAAAAGTATGCAATAAAACATTTGAAATCAACAACAACTTTCAGTTTTCATATCTTTCCAGCTCAATTTGATGTTTTGGGTTATCAAAATAAAGCCTTCGTATTGCGACGCTCAATGGTTTCATGAGAAATGACTGAGGTATTGTGACAAGCCCATTGGGGACATTGTCATATTTCAGTGTATTTGTATGCAGAGCTGTTGTGATGTGTTGATAAATCAAGGAAACATCACAAAACGAGAGCTGACTGTTGGAATAATAACATTCCTCCCCACTGAGTTTCAAGGCAAACGCCTGTGGTGTCTTATGTAAGCATTGTGCACATTGTGATTTTTATATGCTTGGTTGTAGGTTAATCGTACAGTGAATCTACAGCCGCCATGTTGTGGAAAAACTAGATAATAATCAGGAGGCCTGCATCCCAGAAGAAGAAAAAAAAACCCTAAACGCACAGAGTCCACAGCTACGGTCAGCCAAACCACTTTCCCTTAGAGACGTCTTGCAAAATGTGAATGGTTTTCATCACTTATGCCTGGCAGCAAAACCAAAACAACAAACAGTAAGCATGTTTACAATGGCTGTCTCGATGCTTTCGGACGAGTGCTGCGTGTGCGAGAGCTCTCGTCCAATGAGAGCAGCCTGCAAAATTGATGGATATCTGTGTTATACGGTGGGGAGCTTTTTCAGACGCGATTTTCCTCACAAAAATTTCGTCATGTTCTACATTAACCCTAAAACCATATTCTGGACAAATGTGGGCAAAATAGTTTTGATTTATTTAAAAAAAAATACTTCCCCTGATCTGAGCGGTGCAAGACTTGGCTACTTTTCCTAAGTTTGCCTCTTATACACTCACATTTTTTTTTACTCAATTCTACAATGTTAAAAATGGGTGAAAAAAAAAGGAATATTTACAATTAAAATGATAATGTATTGCACACAGTATTTCTCAGCTAAAAAGCATTGCTTTTAAATTAAACGGTCAGTAATAAAGAGGATTGAGCAGTTTTCCCTTTTGGTCCGTATTTTAGTTTGATACATGCATTTATACATTTTGACTACTGTCTTTCTTTTTTGTTAATATCTACACTGTAAAAAAAATCCATTAAATTTACGGGAAAACTCCGGCAGCTGTGGTTACCAGATTTTTCCTGTTTCCTAGCAACATTTTAGGTTTTACAGACTTTGACCGTATTTAATTTTACAGCAATAAACCGTATTTCATTATTTGATATAATGTTAATTTACTGACATTTTGAAGCATTAATATCTGTTTTGTTCAATTGCAATATACCGACAGCCACCAATCACAGCAATAATGAGAGTCAAATGATCAATCAAAGCTCATCATTATCAGCTCTTCCACAAGAAAGTTCATACTACTATATAGAAGCTGCACAGTGTCATTCACACAAACATTAAACACCATCATGGTAACATGTTGAAATTTTAAAAATGAAATAAGAATTAATTTAACAACGTTAAATGTAACATAAAACCCTAATGAATATAACTGATAAGAAAAAAACGAAGAAAATTATGAATAAACAGCTAAAATACATTAAATGTGAAGCGTCACGCAGGGAATTGTGGGAAAGTCAATTTACATTTTTTCACTGTAAATTATACAATGACTTCTTTTTCACTTCCAAAAATGGTAAATTTAAGAGTATTTTACAGTAAAACTACATTAAATGTACCATTATATACACATCACAGTTATTTACCATATATAGTAAGGAAACTTTCTGTTAACCAATTAACAGTTTTTCACTGTAGCATTTTTAGTCTTTTACTGTTAAAATCACGATCATTTTTTACAGTGTAGAGCTTATATAGAGATATACAGGGTGAACATGAATGAACAACCTTCAACTCCAACAATGATTGAATTTGACTGAAACAGGTCTAGAATTAGCTAAATTTTGTAGATTTTCTACATCAGAATAAAACGTATTCATGCTGTCGAAGGTGAAAAACTGCAGCAAATCTAAGCAGTGAATGTTTTCAGCACATAAAAGCATGTATGCATTACAACACAGCTGAGAAATCACGTGCATAACATACTTTGTGACGGGCACTGCATGCTTTCCAGCAACACACTTTTGTGCCCAAGAGCATAACATTACAGTGGGAAAAAACGAATGCAAGCTTTGCCAGCGCAGCCATGCAGTGCCACAGCCCCTGCCAAGCCAAATCATGTCACAGTAACTCTTGAAACGTGAGCGTGGGCGGGTGGGACGCCGCATGTTTCTTCAACCTTTCATTCAGTGTGCTGACCTCAGGCTCTCAGAAATCAGGCTACAGTGTTACTGCAACAATTCAAGAGGACAAATAACCATGGCCTATGCACAGAGCACTAATGAACTAATGCCAATGCTCATACTGCAAACCTTAGGTGGTCAATTCTGATTTGTCATTCATATTCATTTTTTTTCCGATGTTTACATTTTTAAACTGACTTCTGACTGTTTATTGTAGCCAACATGTATGTTTTGTATCATACATCATACACAAGTAGCCAACATGTATGTACTGATGTCATTCCTGCCCTTGGACTGGTGTAAAATTGTGTAAGGTAGTCTCTGGTAGAGCCAGACCGATATATCGGCCGATATTAGGCATTTTCCAAAATATCGGTATCGGCAGTTATAATGGCCGATAAATGAATATTAAAAAAATAAAATAAAAACGGACGAAACACGCTTCAATCATCTCTCCTTAGCCTGTTATATTGAAAATGTATGTTTTACAATTTGCAGTATGATGTCATCTATTGCTAAATTATGGCTCATCATAGACTAGCTAACCACAAAGTTAGCTAACGCCACTATCATCAGTGGAAGACCGCTAACGTTAACATTAATGAGCTTGGAAACCACAATGAACTTGTTCTGCCTAAATAAAGTAATTATTACTGTATTTATAACTAGCATATCTCTAGCATTGTAAAATGTAAGTTATACTTGCGAGGAGTGAACATTTAGACAGAGAAAAAGTATCAAACGTATCTTGTGCAGAAAAGTTAGCTTTTCTTTTACACGTGTGTGAAATCCAACAATATTTAATAAAAAAAATAAAAAATATCGGCCGATATATCGGAATATCGGATTCTAAAACCCCAAATTATTTGTATCGGCCTTCAAAATCCTTTATCGGTCGGGCTCTAGTCTCTGGCTTTTGAAGCCTGGCTCTACCGATGAAACGGCAAACTATTCATCAGTAAAAAAAATAAAAATAATCAATTTGATTGAACCTCACGACTGCTGGTCTTCATTCTTCATATCTGGTCCTGAGTCTTTAAACCGTGAGACCGCCCTAACAGTTTATTATTGATTTATACAGTTTGGCTTAACTGTTTATCATCTCTGACTGAGATTAAGTATGAACCAGTCACTGTCCTGAAATGACCCGCATGTGCAAAAGAACAATAAAAATATAGCACTGTCTTTCAGAAGTAAATATGGAGGCCACTGAGGTCAGCGTTCATGCATTCATGTATAAGGCGATGTGCTGCGAAAAGCTAGTGAGCTCATGCACAGGCGAAGACGAGGATAAGCAGAAAGAGCAAAGCTTCTCTCGTATAGAGCCGTCATCATTATACTTATGAGTTATCTCACTGTTCCTCCTCTGACTACCTTCGCTGCCGTCTTCCACATTAACCAAGTGACCAAAAAACTACAGGTATGTAAAATTGTCAAATTGTGAATATGGCTGTTTAGACTGAGGTTGCATTATAAAAGATTGGACCAGTATGTGAATGAGGACAATATATGCATGCGCTCATGCTGTTAAAACAGATCTTGAGCGAGCAAAAAAAAAAAAAAAAGATTTAGGCCACTTCTGAATCTTTAAAAACATTAAAAATTGAACCAAACTACAAATTAAAGTCGGTATATTTCAAACCCAGAATGCTGTCCACATCCACTGATGGCTTTGGTTAGCTGGCATGCTGATGCATTAATGTGAATCAAAATCTGTGTGTTTATGAGAGATGCACCGGTGACCAAGAATTGGTCTATTTTCATGTGATCGGCGGTCAGTCTGATATAGGCCGATTTCATGGCGGTTGAATGCACTCAGGCACCGCATGATTAGCATCGCGCAAAATATCTGTTTGGAAAATATTCAGCGTGTGTCAAGATATCAAGTTTGCAATATCTGCAATGAAAAAGTAGGGCGTGGAGGGACGGCACCAAAAAACCTTTGGCAAAACGAATCTAATAATCAGACACTTGAGACATCAACACCCAGCTGAATCTGCAAAGGCCAACGCTCAGGGCTAAAGGTAAACGCCAAGCTCAAACTAGCACTGCGCCATACACACATCAGCATGTTAGCTTTTTTTTAAGGAGCAAACACTTTTTCATACTCAGCTAATTCAATTGCCATTGATGTACAAGTGATTGCAATAGGCCTGTGTGTGTGTTTTGAGAAATATCTTTATACTGCACGGATATATATTTTTTATTTCTATTTAATTTTATTGCCATTACCTGTTCTCCCTGTTTTCATATAAATATATCACATTTTTTTAGTTGGATACTGGATGTGAAAAGAAGGAAATGGTTCTTCCATAACGCTGCACTTTAGATGTGTGTGAATTTCCCACACCAGCAGTAATTTATATAGTTTTATTTTATAGCGATTATCTGTTAGAAAAAGTTCTATGTAAAATGTTCTATTAAAGAAAAGATCGAAAAAAAATATTGGTTAGAAGAAATCGATATCGTCAGGTCAAACTCACTGAAAAATCTGAAATCACGCACCTCTAATATTTATAATTTATATTTACTTAAAGGAGTAGTTCACCTTTAAAAAAAATTAAAAAAATTTACTCTCCCCCATGTCATCCAAGATATCCATGAAATTAAGGTTTTTGATGAAAACATTCCAGAATTTTCTCCATATAATGGACTTCAATGGGGACCAAACGGTTCAAGGTCCAAAAGACAGTTTCAGTGCAAACTGTTCAAAGGGCTTTAAACGGAGCAAGGCGAGCATTTGAGCGTATAAAACTTAAACTTTGTTATTTATTTTTTAAATGAGCGATCGTTTCGCTTAATAAGACCCTTATTCATGGTCTGGAATCGTTTAAAGCCCTTTGAACAGTTTGCAGTTTGTACTGAAACTGTCTTTTGGACCTTGAACCGTTTGGACCCCATTGAAGTCCATTATACGGAGAAAATCCGTATAATTTTTCATCAAAAACCTTAATTTCTTTTCGACTTAAGAAAGAAAGACATGGACTTCGTGGATGACATGGGGGCGAGTAAATCATCAGCAAAAGTTTTTTAAAAGTGAACTACTCATTTAATTTGTATGGGATGAATTTAGTCTCAAAATGATTGTTCACATAATCAAAGCAAAATCCAGTTTCTAAACAATCTGTGTAAAGATTCCAAAACCTCAACCATGATAGTTACATCTCTTGATGGGAAAAAGGCAAATAAACCAAAGATGTTCAGGTGAGAGTTGTTGAAGTGAAAGGCAGTGGTGTGATAACAGCAGGGCACAGGAGCGCCTGTCATCTGTACCCCGAGGCTGGCCCGCAGGCTCCACGGTCAGACTTCAACACAAGGACTCCCAAACAACCAATCACACACACACACACACACACACACACACACACACACGAAATGACAGGTTCTATGACTGCATTGCGATGCACTCAAGCCAAGTCACATGGTTTCACGAGGAACAGACTGGATAACTTAACTATTTAGTAAGTGTGCTAACAGTAACAGCTGGACTGTCAGCATGTTCAAAGCCTCTGAGAACTTCATAATTACTAAGCTTAACAACTTCAAAGTGTCGCTTTTGGTTTATTTTAACCATAAATTATTAGTACTGCATTTAATAATGATGATAGATTTAATTAAAAAATCATGATCATGAAAATCATTAATGCATTGCGAACTTTGACAGTTTTTATTACCAATTTTGGTTTTATATTTGGTGTCTCACCTTAAAACCTCAAGTTTCCTTAAGGCCGACTACTCAACGCTGCATATGAACAAAAATAAATAAATAAAACTAAAGCATAACAACTGAAGAGTTCAGATGCAAAAGCCTCTAAATGCCATTTGATTTCTTCTAGAATGATGATTTTTATCAAGCTTGTATATTTAAGTTCAGTGA
The DNA here is from genome assembly GCF_988280905.1 of Pimephales promelas. NCBI lineage: Eukaryota > Metazoa > Chordata > Actinopteri > Cypriniformes > Leuciscidae > Pimephales > Pimephales promelas. Next base: position 1,691,530 of record NC_142769.1, on the reverse strand, counting down.
TTTCACTTAAATGGCAATGATAATTACCTATTAATTGTTATTTAAGTGAAATTACTGAACTTAAATATACAAGCTTGATAAAAATCATCATTAAAGAAGAAAATTTCAAATGGCATTTAGAGGCTTTTGCATCTGAACTCTACCAGAGCCAAACTCATGATTCATTTTGGGGTTAAGTGCTACATGGTCTCTGGGTCCAGACAGAGTCCGTAGCCATCGGCTAACAGAACAGTTGCCGGAGGATCCCTAAAAAGTGTATAAACAGTGAGGATTGGTGTGTGTGAAAGCTGATCCTCGAATGAGGGAAAATGCTCACGGAGACGAAACAGAGCAAACACCTCCCTTTATTCCAGTGCACTCCGGATGGAGCCTGTGTGGTGTGTGTGAACAGTGTTGGTGTGTGTACGGGCTCTGGAGTGGAAACTGGACCGGAGAAGTGGCATGAATTAAATATCAGGGAGGGGGATAAAAGAGGCCAGGCTCACAGTTAGTAGTAGTTATATCTTCACCACACACGAGGAGCATTTGCATACGTGAGCTAAAGAACGACATGAATGCTACAAGCTAATACCACTCAGTCCAACTATAACCATCTCATGTATGTTCTCTATACATGGATATCTCTGCAACCGGGATGCAGAAAACAGACGTGTATCGTGTGGTAGGCTAGTAGCATAGTGTTGGTGTGTGTAACGTAAACAAGCGTAACTTATATAACAGCAAATTCGGGATGTCCAGTAGATGCTGAACTGCAAACATTGGCTAAAGACAGACAAACAGATCCAACTAAAATCACATTTTATTGAGTCAGAAGTTGTATACAAACAATAAGGAAAGCTACTTAACCCTTGTGCTGCATTAGATTTTTAACACCGTTGAGTGCATTAAGGACCAAAAATGGCCACATATTAAACATTGCCTAAAATATTATATATTATTATTATTTTCCACTTTTACCAAGTTAAATCTTTTAACCAGCATCAGTCCTCATCATAACTACCAAAAATTTATTCAATTTCAGGATTTTAACCCTTTAATTACCAGTTTTGTTTGCGAAACCATCGATTTGTATAAGAGGAAAAAACACAAAAATTCAATTATTTTCAATAAACTAAATGCAAAGAGAAAACTTTAGATTTGGATTATCACAGTCCCACTTTGCAAAAAATCCCACTTAGCGCGTTAGAGACCAAAAATGGCCACCTATTAAACATTGCCTATTGCCTAAAATAAGGTGCATTTCCACCCATAGGGAATAAATATGTAGTGACGTCATCTGGTGGAATACACAATATAATGCAAATATAATGCTTTTGCTTCAAAATGAAAGGATGTTTGTGCAAAAATCATGTTTCATGTATTACTGACAGCCTCAGATTTAAACAACGTTTTAATGGGTTTCAATGGGCCATTTTTGGTCTTTATGGTGCTGAGTGTTACTATTTGATCTACACAGTGTGTGTTATACATATTTTGCAAAATGGGATCACATTTTTTACATGTATCCAAAAAGTCACAATTTTGCCAAATTTCATACCATTTGCATTAAAACAGCCAAAATGGTCAAAGAAATTAAACTGCAAAAGACCAAAAATGTCCCCAATGCAGCATAAGGGTTAAGGTTGATTTCAAGGACTACATTCAGCACTTGTCAAATAAATAAATAAAAATAAACAGACATCAAATTACACACATATGTATGTATATATATATGAAGAGTTCAGATGCAAAAGCCTCTAAATGCCATTTGAAATTTTCTTCTTTAATGATGATTTTTATCAAACTTGTATATTTAAGTTCAGTAATTTCACTTAAATGGCAATGATAATTACCTATTAATAGTTATTTAAGTGAAATTACTGAACTTACACATACAAGTTTGATAAAAATCATCATTAAAGAAGAAAATTTCAAATGGCATTTAGAGGCTTTTGCATCTGAACTCTTCATATATATATATATATATATATATATATATATATATATATATATATATATATTCTTTCCTTATTCAAACATTTGTTTTCCATGAATATATGATTGACCTGAAGAATGAAAGTTTATCATAAACTTAATATCATGCTCATAGATCTATATCTCAGATGGGCTGCAGCGCAAATTTTGCTTAAAAAGATGTTTTTCCGGGGAATAATAATCAATAATTGAAGCACTTTCCAAGTACCTCTTCAAAAATATGGCTGTTTTCAAGGGTTTTCCAGGAATTCAATTTTAAAAAGTCAAATTCATGCACTTTAAGCACCGTGTACAAACCCTGATATATCAATACTTGTATGGATAGTGTACACACTACACATTTTCTTACCCAGTATTGCTTAGAATGCTACATTTGCCAAAATGTACAGCACATTAAATTTACCCCATCAATTAGTAGGGGTGTAAAGGCCTGTTCACAACGGGAGTAATTTCGCACGCGTTATTCGCCGACGTTTAACGCCTCGTGACTAAACAAAGGGCGCCAATGTGAGTGTGCACACAGACGCCTCAGGTTAGTTTTTTTTGTTTGACCCGCTGCGTCAAAAACTATCCGACCAATGAGATTGGCGCTTTTGCTCACGTGTTTTTGAGCTTCTGAAGTTACAGTAAAACACAACTTGGGGGCGCTCAAACACAAAACGGTCTTGCTGAGCACACATATGCAACGGCTGAGAAGATCTACGCCAAGTAGCGTCGCCGTCTACACAGCCAAGAAGTAATAAGACGAGGAAGATGCGAGGCAAGATGAATGTAGAGCTGCTGGTCTTGTTGGCATTAAAACATAAAATAATATATGAAAAACGCGACAGAGACTACAAACATCTTGATAAAAGAGAACTGTTATAGAGTGGAATTGCAGAGCAAATTGGCGCCATCTAATGTCAGGGAATTAATTTGCATGTTCACTCGGCTCATCGTCAGCGAAAAACACAAAAAAATGCGTTTAAAAACGCTGGCGAATAATGAGCGCTGATATTCGTCCCGGTGAATACAGGCCTTAACGTTACATGTATTCGTATTGAACCGTTTCGGTTCGAGGATTCTAGTTTGGTACGCATACAAACCCATTTTTTCAAATTCAGCCGACAAAATTCGCACTTGCGCAACCACCACAATGTTGCGCAATATCAAATGGCAAGCATAATGAAAGCGGAACGAAACTGCGCTACTCATTATGTGCTTCACGGATCGCTGTTTGAAAGGAAACCAGTTTGGCTGGAATTAGTGCTTTTTCCAGCACTTCAAAACTCAAATATTATATAAATAACTATATATTTAAATGTTATTTTTAATGTGATGACCGAAACATTATTGGTCACCCTTCAAAGATGACTCCCATTTATAAACCTGAAAGTTTCAAAAACTCAAAAACATTTTTTCTTTTAACAAATAGGAAATTTCTCTGGCATTTCTTTCGTACCGAACCGTGATTTTGTGTACCGTTTTTGTTACAACCCTATCAATTAGTCAAGAAAAATCAATAATAAACCAGTTAATAGTGTTTTATAGCACTGTTCAACATGTGCACATGACAGACAGTGTAGGAAAGTTTATAGATTAGGACATACCGTTTAAACATAGGCCTATGTGTTTTACACAAGAGTATAAAACAAGTACTGTGCAATATTGCAGTCATCTAGCATTGCATTCAGAGAAAGAAGCGTCTCTAGTCTGATTGGAAGGAGCGCTGTGTGTATCTCCAGCACAGTGTGTGTATCTCCTGTGTGTCAACAGATGGCCAGCTGCTCGTTGTGATAATCAATATTCTCATTAGGCAAAGTAGAGCTGCACCAATTAATGTTTTTGGACTTGTGCCTCCCCGTAACAGGGATGCATTCGTAACACCGGTATATTAAATCAATGCATACCTGGCTGGAGATCTGGAGGGGTTCAAAACAACCCGAGGCTTTTGTAATACTAGCCTATTCCTAAAGGTAAAACAAATGTAGTCGAGAGGCTCAGGTTATGCCGATTCTCATAACTCGTCAGGTCACTGTTCTTTCCGATCGCAGACAACTCTGTCTGGTCCTCAAACTAGGTTTCACTACCATAAGGAAATAACACAAGATCACGCAAGTTCTCGCGCGAGACTGGAGTTGTTATTAAAAAAGCTTGCGATCCAAACTGTATGTGTGCTGACGAGGAGAAAAAAAGGATTGTGTGTCCGGCAAAGAGAGTTGGAGGCAAATTTTATAATATTTGTGTTTCGTTTATATATCTATTAAAATACTGTTATTCTGGTTTATAACTCCTCCCCGTGAGTGAAAATCGGGCCTACAATCGTGCAGCGTGAACTCGGGATTAGGGAACGATACAAACAGTCACTATTATTAAATAAGTTTCTAAAATATAACAAACGTATTAAATTGAGCTGTTTATTACTGAGCACTATTACTGCCATAGTTGTGAAAGCTGAAAATTATAAATGAAAAGAAAATATTTGATGCTTAATAAATATACAAGAGGAGTTTTGAACCAATCAGATTCTACTGTGGGCGGGGCTAGTGAGTGTGATTGACGGTTAGGACAACTAGTGCTGTTGGAACGAATTCCAAAATTCGAATATAATTCGAATATTAAAAAAAAAATCAATACTATTCGAATGCTAAAGTTACTATTCAAATATTGCTTTTATATATATTTAAAAATAAATATATACTTCCGAAGTGACCAGTTGTTAGATGTCCCTCTAGTGGGCCGAACGTGCAACAACCACCACAGGCTATATAGTGGCATTGACGATCCATGTCGAAAGTAGTGTAATGTCATAAATATTAATAATAGGATAAATTTGAGCATTTAATATTCAAATATTATTCGAATATTACATAAAATAAGGAATGGAATTCGAATAGTATTATAGAGGAAGATTGACAGCCCTAAGGACAACAATTAAGATGTTGCTTGTTCATGTTAAGCATTGGATCCATGCAATCTTTGCAACTAGCTAGTTTATGAATTGGAGTAAACATACTCCGAGAAAGGACGTCAAGATGAATTATGGCAAAGGCTCAGGTGACATGTTCAAATCATGCAGCTTGGGTTCATGGGTGTTTTCCCAGAGTGCAGTGCGGTGCAGAGCGTAGCGTAAACATCACCAAACGGGTGCTATAAAAGCCCTATACTGGGTCTCTCTCTGCATATGAAGAAAGGCCCGAGTGCTTCCTAAAGGCTCCACTAAGACTTCGTCACCCTCTTTAAGTTACAGCAAGTTAACACAATGACTCAACCCAATCAGCCTCTGTGATGTGGCTCGAGGACCTGGAAACTAGATGCGGTCCTGCCGTTTAGATTTGACTAAAGCCAAGAACTTCTGTGTGTGTGTGTTGTGGTGTTCAGCTGTTGATCCGTGTCCAGGAGAAACGTTTATTCAGGTTATGCACAAGTAATGCTAAAACAATCTGCTTATTATGGGGACCTTTACACACCAAAGCTTCCATTACCGTGTGTTAATGTGGAGAATGTCACATTCAATGTTATGGAGAGAAAATACAGACCTACTATGAGCTACTAGGATGTCATCTAGAGTCCGACCGATAAACGATTTTAAAGGCCGATACAAATATTTTTGGGTTTTAAAATCCGGCCGATATTTTATTTATTTATTTATTTATTTTTTTTAAACTGGACATGATAGTCACAAATTTTGTCATGCTTATTTGAGTTAGGAGAACTGATGGGGATGTTCTTTTAATTGTTATTCAAGCAATGTATGTCTCGTGACCAACTCAACGAGTGTTGCCAACAGGAACGGTGTAGAGCGCCCTCTGGTGGACAAACTATACAACTCCAACACTCATGACAAGGTTCAAGCGCGTTTCGTCCGTTTGTATTTAATTTTTGAAATATTCATTTATCGGCCATTATAACTACCGATACCGATAGCTTGGGAAATGCCTAATATCGGCCGATAATATCGGTCTGCCGATATATCGGCCTGGCTCTAATGTTAATTCGTTAATATTGAAGAGATCCGTGTGCATTATTTGAAATAATTGTGTTAAACAGCAGAATATTTTATTGGAAAAACTGTAGTTTACAAATATAACTATATAACTCAAATCCGTATGGGAAAAACTAAAGGGAAAACTATTTTAAGCTAAGGCATTTCCAGATTTTTTGTTTCATTGTTTTTGTTATGGCTGATATTATTCATATTGCAATGAATTTCTAAATTTTAATGTGTTGAACAGATGGATATGGATATGCAGATGGATAACGGTACTTCCGAAACCTGCCAAAGACGAAAGGGGTTTTATCTGAAATTATCTGCATATTACTATACGTCCCATCCCATTCAGACTGATACGGATAATGTTAAAAAATAAGATTATTACCAATATATTGGGCATCCTGGAGAACTAGTCAGTGTTAGTGTCATGAAAGTTAGGGATGCAAAGCAATAGGAACATGAAAAGTGTTTAACTAGAGAAACAGTGGCAATTACAACTTCACACAGATTCATATTAGAAATTAACCATATCTTGAAATCAAAATATATTCAAAACATTATCATCAAATAGCATGCTTCAATACAGAGCTGCACAGCAAATGAGACATTGCCATATAAATTCATATATTTGAATTCAAGATTATCCCTTCATCCATTTTTAAGACTGATTTCAGCGATTGAATATGAGTTTTCTGCCGATATCATAGGGTCCTACTAAAGTGAATCAAACGTAGCAGGTTTGCATAACACACACACTATCCACCTGAACACAAACTATGACATTTAACCGAAATAGGACAAGAATTGACATGCTAGCTGATAGGCTTGCTATGGTAGTCTGTGTTACCGGTGTTCAGTCCAGTGTTTCCCCTACCATTGTTTTAGGGAGGTGGCCCGGCGCCCCCCAAAATGACCCCCCGCCCCCCCCTAAAATGCTGACGAAATCCAGTAATAAAAAAGGATTTTACTGTATATTTTCGAGGAATGAATAGAAAGTGGTTCAGTACACTTTAATCATTAACTTTAAAAGCACACTCTTTTTACGACTAAAATAACAATCAAGGGTAAAAAAAACCCCAACTAATTCCCAAAAATTAAAACGGATTTCATAGGGCCCTAAACGGAGGACAACAAATGTGTGTGAATTCTGTCATCTTTGCAGGACTGTGATATGAATCGCACAATATAAACATGAATATCTATTGGTACAATATGCATCACATAACTTGCGCTATAACTCGCACTAAACTTACGCCATCGTTTTTTTTTTAAATACCTTCGGGTTCACAGTCCACAACGCGAACACGGCATTCTCAAATTGATCCACTTAAAGCGTAGTTTTCATTGGTAAAAACGCCCTGTCAATGTGGATGGAAGGTCAAAACGGAGAGAAAAAGATGCGCTTTCAAACAAAACGTATGTGTGAACAAGGCCTCCAGCAATTAAGGTTAAAGCCACATCGCAACCGAGGCCAGCTCAAATAAGCCTCTGTTCAGGGCTGACTGACCAGCTCTCTAATCCATACGCATTTCCCCTGTTGGCTGCGAGACCACACTTTACGCCAGGCAGAAAAGGCCTTACGCAGCAAGATTCTCCCTCTCGGTTTGGAATTTCCTTTAGACGGCCCATTTGCAAACAGCACACACTCGCTGGAAAAACTTACAGCTATAAAACATTTCTAGACCAAGAGGGAGCGCAAAAGCCAAATAAGAGAGTTGTTTTTAGGGCCATGTGTACAAGGTACTATAGGGCGGTCAAAATGGCTGAAAAGCTAAATTCGAATTTATTTCTTTAATATATGATTTTTTTAAATTATAATTTAAATCTGAAAGCATTATTTAAATCTAATGCTAGAGGGAAAAAGTACTGTATTGTCTCCTGTGGCCACAAGAGGGCGCAAGCGAGCGGAATTAGCAAAAATCAACCAAATCAAGTATTCATTTTAAACTTAAAGGTGCACTATGTAACTTTTGGCCCTCTAGTGGTTAAACTAAACTGCACGCATTTTGCGGAAGAACATTGTTTGCTTTATAATGAACTCTGTTAAAGAGCTACATATGCTCATTTATCTGTTCAATAAAATAAACTACTCCACTATTGAGTCATAAAAACGCCATATCCGCATCGCTTTACAACATTTCAAACGCCTCAGTTCTTGCCATCTCTGAAAAGCCGAGCCGACGTTGATTCTTGTTTTATTACGAGCTCTTATGTCGCGTCCTGTTCGCAAGCATGTCAACAAAATCCATCCACTAGGTCTAAAATATAAACACTTGCTTAAATAGTGAATCAGGAGAACACAAAAACACATTTTGATAGACTGATTGATGATGTATTGTCAATTTTGCTAATGTCGAACAAAAAAAGTTACATAGTGTACCTTTAATGTGCATGCAAGAAAATTAGGTTAAATTAAGCATAAAACTGAGTAAGTGCATCAGTAACCTGAGAAAACGCGCTTCAACACAGCGTAATGCAACGTAACGCAAAGCAAAAGGGAAAACTGATATCGGCGCTATATACTGGATAAGCTAAAAAAAAAAAAAACACGTCAGTTACGTCATTATCCTATACACAAAAAAATAATCAAATGCACGTTTTTTTTTGCACTTGAATATGAACTTTTTTTTGTTTATTTGTAATTCAACGAATGTTCGAAATTCGGCTTTTTATTTGACAGAGCTAATACCGGTTTGCAACGTTTCTGACTGGGTCAGTGAGCGCTAGGAAAGGCTGGTATCAAATGCATGCTATTTGATATCGATTAGATGGACAGCTCGGCATCACCATCAGGTGCGCCTGACGACAGAATAATGAAGGAGCCAGAGGGACAGCCGAAGCGCTTCTCTACCAGGCCAGATTGCACGCGTTGGTGTACTTGCGAAAGGCCGGGTGGTGTAAAGCAAACCCTTGGTCTTACAGAAGGAACAGCAGGGACACGGAAACCACGAGTCTGTATTCTCATGGACACACTGAGCTTTGGGAGTGAAGAAAGGGTAACACTTCACAATACGGTTCATTAGTTAACATCAGTATATGTATAACTAACAAGAACTAACCATGAGCAATACATTTGTTACAGTATTTATTAATCATTGTTAATGCTGTAATGATTTTAATAACGTATTAGTAAACGTTGAAACTATGTAAAATTAATAAATGCTGAAGATGTTCATTCTTATTTCTTGTTAACTAAGGTAGTTAACTAATGTTACCTTAGTTAACATGAACAATATTAAGTTGTAAGCAATTAATATCCACTAAACTATAAATATCATACTAATCAAAGGTTGTTTAGTAGCGCTCAAACCATATCCACTTTATAGTCCTTAATCCTGTAATTGTGGACAAATGTGGGCACAGGTGTGATCCTAATTTTTATTTATTATAAATGTTATATCACTGTCTTCGATAAAGTTTTGTCTATCCATTTATGGTGTGTTTTTTTTTATTTTGAGGGTATTTTTGAATTTATTTACTTTAAAAAGTACCATATTTTCTATGTAAATTATTCTTATTTTTAAGTTTTATTGTTTAATTTTTTTTAACTACATTAAAAAATCATTCCAACAAGTTCTTAGAGCTAAAACCTAAAGATGAAGTGATTTTGGTGTCTTATTTTAGAATGTATTCATTTCTATTGGTGCCCATTTTTGACCCAAATACAAGTTTTTTTTCACTCATTTTTAATATTGTAGAATTGAGTCAAAAAAATAAAAAATAAAAATTGTGTGTGTTCAGGAGGCAAACTTAGGAAAAGTAGCCAAGTCTTGCACCGCTCAGATCAGGGGAAGTATTTTTTAAAAATAAATCGAAACTATTTTGCCCACATTTGTCCAGAATACGGTTTTAGGGGATAACTACCATGAACTATGATTTATAAATACTGTATTTATAAATACAAATGTATTGCTCATGGTTCTTGTTAGTTAATACACTAAATAATGAACATTATTGTAAAGTGTTACCGAAGAAAGATGACTGCGTTGTGTGTGCTAACTCACGATAACCTTACATCCAAATGGATCCTTTCCATCCTGGAGAGAGGTTGTAATGTTGAGTATTAGTGGCGAAAGGGTATATAATCGTCTGTCTTCTAATTGCCCCATTTCTGTGAGCTAAAGTGACTCATCAAAAACCCTCACACTGACAAACACGACGACTCTTTCTCACACGCCTGACATGCTTGTAAGCATTCTCCAAACTAGGTCACAGTTAGCGTTTCTTCAACCGTCTCCCTAATTCCTGCATCTGACAGCAGTCGCCCACTCCGCGTTCCCCCAAACCGGCCTCTTTGACCAGCTTGCCTCTTAAAAACAAGCACGCACATGCATTCCCCATACACCGAGCACAGGATTGCATAACAGAGAGAGGGCATTGAGGGGCCCGTGGAGTTTTAGGGGACAATAGCAGAGTCAGGGCGTCTCTGTTCATGAGCAGAAGGGCTCTTTCATATGTAGATCTTCAGTCATGTGTGTGGAGAAAGAACTGAGCTTTGCTTCCCACACTGGAACCAATCAGCCCTGCAAAATTCACCTCGTTGGGAATCAAAACACTTACACAGCATTTTAAACAGTCCTGGACAACAGTGACCTTATTGGTATCAATTTGCTTTTTTAAAAGTCTGGAATTAGATAATTTCAGACATTAGTTTACTCGGCATCATTTTTACAGCTCACTGAGAGTGGTTTGACCAATGCCAATATTTTAGAGAGCAGGTCGGCCGGTATAAAGCAGATATACTTCATTTGTATGGGATGAGTTTAGTCTCTAAATGATTAACACGTGCATGCACAATTATTCATGAACTTGATGAATGTTGCAGATGTAACTTATTATCTATAACCAAAGGCCTTTCAACTTGCGTGTGCAAAATTCAGAGCAATTTGTACAAATTAGGGATGGGCTTTTTTCAAAAATACTGTATTTGAATAATCAGGCTTATAAAAAGCCAATATTCATTTATTTAAATTATGTTTAACGAGAAAGTTTATTTTTTAAACTTAAAAATTTGAGTCACCATTTCTGAACACAACAAGCTTACAATGTTATTTTTCTTTTAGTTGAAAACGTTAAACAACGCGACAGATGTTTCAGAGACACAAAGATAACGGTCTTTTAAGTTTCTACGTACAACCCAGTTGTTACACTACGTGAAATCTTGAGGCCCACAGAGGAGGAGATGAATAGTTGAATAAAGTCATTATTTTTGTGCGCACAAAACGTATTCTCGTTGCTTGATAAACTTAAGGTTGAGCCACTTTAGTCACTCGGACAATTTAAACGATGTCTTTAATAACTTTTCTGGCCCGGCAAGTTTTGATCCAGTGATCCAGCTGTCAGATTTAATCAAAAATATCTTAATTTGTGTCCTGAAGATGAACGAATGTCTTACATGAGGGTGAATAAATACTGACAAAGTTTACATTTTGGGGTGAACTATCCCTTTAAGCTGAAATCTCCTGTTCGCATTAAATTCACACAGACTGACGTTTCACATGTTTTATTATGCATACTTCAGAAGTTCTCACATGAATTCGATTATGTATGAAAGGTTTGCAAAATTAATTGTTTATTAGATATTCAAAGATTTGGCATGCCGTCAAAATAAAAGTCCAACACATCGGCCAAACAGAAAATCACCCCATGCTTGATATTGTGAAAAAAAAAAGATTGAATATGTAAAAATGGTCAAATAAGCATGCACAATTAAAACATCCAGTATCATCAATGGTAGGTTTTATTTATTTATCTATTTTCTTAATAAAAAATTTAATATTGGCCAAAATTGATATGGTACATATTGTGCAATAAAATAATAATTTGCTTTCAGTATCAGTCCTGGCTTTACACAACATCTCATTAGGAACACATTTTATAAGCAGTTCAAAAACTGCCAATATGCTGAGCTGTTGTTAAACTATTACCATAGAGAAATGTACTTAGCAAACAGGATTTAGCCTTTAAAAGTCATAGCTTTGGGGCATCTAAGGGCAACACAAATTTGTAACAACATTCCTCATGAGGAACATCATGCTGTTAGTTTGTTAATGGTGTTTGAGTAGATTTTGGTGTTGATCAGCACAGCATTTAATTGCAAACATCTGACGAGCACCATAGTGCCAAAAATGTGGTAAAAGATGTACTTGTAGGAAGTCCAAGACATTAGTGTTTCTCACATCCACTATTTTTTTTTTTTTTTACCAAAAATGGTTTTAGGTGGACCGATCAATACAGGACACAGAACATGTAGGATGTTGGAAAATACTGTTTTTTCTGTTAACCAAATGCTTTTAATTCATAAATATGACGGACACCATTTAAATGTTTATATTTCATATAATCTTCTTATTATAAAAATAAATAAAAGTGTAATTTAAGTGTTTGTATAGCTACAAAACAGTTAATTATTACTTCCATATTAGGCTAATGAAGCCTATAGGCTACAACTAGACTCCCATAGTTTACAGCATTAGTTAAGAGATTTGATTTCCTTGAGAAAAATGGCCATTTATTGGAACTGATATCCAAAATAATCAATATTGAATCGAAATCGAATCGAAATGTGAAATTTGTGTCAATACCCAGCCCTAGTAATTATGTTGCGTTATATGATATTATTGATACAGTAACTGTGAATAAGTGTTTGTTAACAGCACGTAATTAGAAGCAGTAAAGATAACAACCTAAACGTTGGTTAAATGGATAATTAGCTTAAAGATATTTACAAATAACATTTCATATGCAAACCGGCATGCTAGTAAAAAGCCATATAATTTGAGCTGACCTGTGGCGTGAAATGAACAACAGGGAATAATATACACGATTTACGACTTATTCAAAGAAATCATGCTGACTCCGAAACGATTTAAAGACATGTAAAGCTTTATTTCCAAGCAGATGATGCAGGGTAAACCTTTTTAATATAATGCAGTGCAATTTCGTAATAACATTTTATAATATTTAATGTATACTCGAATCAATTTCTGCAAACCATCACATGCTTAATTATTTTATGCACAAATAAATCTAGTGTTGTGGATGCTCATCTAAACAAGTTACGTTTTAACACCATAAACTTTGAAAATAATGTTCTAAGTATCAATATTAATGTACATCTTTAAAACTATTCATGCAGCAAATTGGGTGATTTTATTTGATCCGATTTTGACCACCTAAGGCCAAATTAAATTGCTCTTTTCAGTCCAATTCTGCACAAATAATATCTTCCATGCACCTCCACTCATCAGAAAGCGATTGAAATGCATTGGAAGGGTGACGTCATGTTTAATGGATGTGGATGAGGTTTGGGTTTAATAGTGAAGTCATCAGGGACAGTCATTGTGAAATCAGCGCCAAAAAGCTTTGCATCTAAACTTTATACACATGCATGCAAAGGCAAGTAAGAATCACACCATATTAAATATGGCAAACTATCAATATCAAAAGCAATTTATGAAAACATCATTTGAACGTGCTCTTTTTTCTTCTTAAATTTGAGCCGCCGCTGAGTGCAGAAATCTGTGGGTATGTGAAGCGTAAAAAAATGAGTCATGGTGACCTACATAGGCAGTGTTTGGAAGAGAGGCTGAGGCTTCTGCATATTTAATTATTTACCCAAGTCAGATTCTGTACCTTTCTCAGCAAGAAGAAAACACAAGCAAGAAGAGAGCGAGAACCAACTAGTAAACAACATTGCAATCTGCGAGGCGAAGGAAGTGTAGAAGTGGCCATTACAGAGTCGTCTTTAAATGACAGGGTCCTCTACTCACACACAGCAAATCAAATCAAAGAATAAATACATCTGCAGCTCACACAAACTCCACAGAAAGCTGGTAAACTCGCATCCATAGACAGTGAGCACGTAAAAGCAAGGCAGCAAACCACTCGTACTGTTTTTGCAGTGCTATGAGTGCATTATGCATGGATTGACCTACTACTGCATGAGATACGGCATACCAGAAAAAGCTCTTTATTAACATTGTTTAATATTAGGGGTGTAATGATACGATACTGACCTCACGATACAATATTATTGTGACACTCCAAGACATGATAAAAGGTTAACTGTAAATTAAAATGCTAAATTTGGAATTGCATTGCGTGTGTAAATGAATATTCTTGGACTTGGTGCTGAAACTCAAAGCACAGGACAATAGAGACACCAGAATATTATATTTTTTTATAATTTTTTATAAATTAAATTCTTTATTATATTATACATTAAATTCAACATTATATAGTAGTTTAATGTAGTTCCGACACTAAAACTCGGTAAACATTTTTTCATGCATTTATTTTGGGTGAACTATACACAATCCATAGTGTTGCATTTTTGTATTGCGATATATTGTTACACCACTATTAGATATTCATAATTTTATACGAGATTCTTTTGAAAAGATATGAAAATATATTCATGCTTTTTAATCAATTATGGGTCAAGATTTAAACGACAAAAAAAGTGTCTCTCTCTATATACAACATGGATGCCATTCAAACACAACAGTGCCAATTTAAAATGCTTAAAACATTTGAGTTGGTATGTGAAGCACCATTCTGTGTTCATTAACGTGAGGCTAGCTTTCGGTCTAAAGTGCCGAAGTGTTTCTTATGCAGCGCGAGGGCAAATACATTCCTCCTTTAATCAATAGGCTCTGCAGAGGTCTTCAGCTCCCTTTGAAGCAGAGGCCTGGATCTGGTTTCCTAATCACACCCACCCTTTTTCCTTTCCAATACAACGAAGCTGTTTTCACATTCTACATATAAGACGAGAGCAGCGGCTTATAAAGGGAGAACAGAGAACGCAATTTCAGGCAGAAACCAAAAGAGGAAAAGACAGACTGTTTCTATTCAACATATGTCTCAATAAAACCAAGACGGAAGTGACTTAAACTGCAATTCATCGACTGGCCACTAGAGACAGGCTCTAAAAGAGTCAATACCGTAAACCCGTGTGTTAAAATACGTTTCCAGCCTGGTCCGAATAGTTATTTTGGTCTATGTGACTAATTTTGCCCTTCATGACGACTGTGATAGGGTGCATTTTTTTATAACTCATCCATTTAAATTATACTAAGCCTTAAAGTTCTGCATAATTAAGGGCGTGGCCATTTGAGTGACAGGTGGATTGCCGCTGATATCACTAGCCGTTTGTCTGCTGTCTGTTAGCGTCACCTCAGCTAATCCGTCTCATTGCTAATTTTCGGTTATCCGGGATTGACGTGCTGCAAAGATGGCGATGCTGGCTCCGCCCACTTTAGGCTTCAAAAATGCAACCACGGGTGACGTCACGGACACTTCGTTCATTTTTTTTTTTACAGTCTATGATAGGGATGGGACGGTATGAACATTTCATATCACGATTATAGTGTCCAAAATTATCGCGATTGTCAATATTATCACGTTTTTTTTTTTTTCAAATGAGATGAAAGTATTCAAAAAGAACTGATGCTGGAAAATCATTACATTACAAAATAACAATAATACTAACCGTCAGTACATTTTATCATGGTTTATCGTGAAAACGGTAATCGTCCCATCACTAGTCTATGATTAACACAGACAAAAACAAGTTTTCATATTTCTGACTGTGCCACAGACCATCAGCCAATGGCACGAGGGCTTACTGTCAGTGCAGCCAAACGTTCTCCAATCACAGAGCCCAAGGAGCGTTAGTTAGACCAAAGGGAAGTATGTGAAAAGGAAAGTGTTCTTAATGGTTCAACCTTTTATTGTAGGAGCAGAAAGAATGGAAAACAGAAAAGCAGAGCATTGATTAAGCGAGAGGTGAGCGATAAATAAACCCAGCATGAGTAACAACTCGCCACAGTGCAGCGTCGATGGGCTTCAGACAAACCTGCTTACACCCCGCTCGGCCTCAGGTGTGCTATAGACCAGAGTAATTAGCTCTATTCACGCCAGTCTCTGTTCTGTCTTCATACCCTTTTTTTCTGCCTAATGTCTATTAAAATTAGGGGCAATTCCCTTCAAACAAGGAAGATACATTTCTACTTTCTGTAAAACTGAGGTTGCAAATAAAAGGTTTTTATATTTTTTAGTGGTCTTTTAAAATATTAAAAAGCTAGACGTGTACAGGTATTAAAATTTGGTCCTATACCCACAAGTGTTTTCATGTTAGATAAATAGTAGGGAATCGGGACGCACCGATATGAACATTTTGGCTGATACCGATAACCGAGAAATCTTTTTTTTTTTTTTTGAAAGCCGATAACCGATATATTGGCCGATAAATCTAAAATCCCAATTTTTATATCATTTTTGAGAGTTTTTTTTTGATAATTTCTGATAAAGAAAAGTTTTTTGATAAAGTCCCACCATTAAAAGCAAAGTCCCAAACACACAATTATGATTTTCTCGTTATATTTAATGTAGCCGATATGATGCTGCTCATGTTGAATTTTACTGTATTTTCCTTTTTCGAAGTGATTTCAATCATATTTAAAGCAACTCAAAAACCATCATCTTAAACTGCATATGAAGCGTCTCAGCTGAAGGAAATAATACAATATTTATCGGCTTTAATATATCAGCCAGACTTTCGATAACAAGTGGGCCGATAACGATAACAATAAAAATGAACCGATAAAATTAAAAATGAACCGATATCAGCCGATATTTCGTGCATCCCTAATAAAACAGGATACAATTTGTCTAATTAAATAAAATAAACACTAAAAACAATATGAGAAATTCTACACAATAATTTGATTTGCTGGAGATTTTGATCTTAAAATAGTATTTGAAAAGATGAAACTGTTAGATGATAAAATGTAAAAAGAAGACACATAAAATTTGCATAAATGCATACAAAGTAAAAATCCAAAGTACTAAAAGTAATAAACTCTCGCCCCGTACTGTTTGTGACCCAGATATGAATGATAAAATTGTGCAGGTTGTTTAGAAATGTGCTACAACGTGAATCATGGGTGTGCTTTTTTTCATTTAGACCAGAAAGCAACCAATATATTACATTAAAATTAGCATTTTGGTATATGGCATGGCCCTTGTTTGGTTGCACACGGGAAAGCTTTCGAACAACCTATTATTTGATTCATCCCATTGATTATTTGTAAACTTTGTAACAATCCTGCTAATTGCACTAAATCACCAACGAGTCCACTAGGCATCAATCCACATCCTGAACAACATCAGCCTTATCAGCGAGTGTCAGCATCAGAGGTGAGGGTAATTCTGGCCTGTGTTTTCTGAGCAGTGTTATGCCACAGACTCGGGATGTCTGCTTTCAATCAGAGCTGCTCTTAAAGCAAACAACAAACAACAGCACACCATCTACTTCAGCTCCGTCTGCAAAGCTTCATCCCAGAGGGACTCAACAAGACTCATTACGCTCAATCAGCACTGCCCCCACTTACTATATGACCAACAGAGTCCTCATTCAACCTACAAGACCAGACGACATTCAACATGCTTCGTATCAGGCTGATTCCAGCAGGGAGCGGTGGGCCATTCTGGATATGAAATTCAATATATAGTATGGATGATGGCTGAAGTGGCCCACAGTGAATGGACAGAGAGAATGGCGCTTATGTGTGTGCGTTGCAGACGTTGTGCATTATTGATGATAAATACAGCAGGCAGGGCTATAGAGCCCTAATGCACAGAGCGTCCACACAAAGCGAAGCATATTGTGTTACACATTACATCATCCAGCAGCCTCAGCCCATCTGCAGCACACATCCACTGGGATGCATTTTTAATTAAGACTGGGGATCAAATAGGCCCAATAAAAAAATGTCCTGATCACATGGAGAACAACATTTGAATAACACTGATCTATGAACGCAACATTCAGAAGCGATTTGTAGCAAAAAAAAGTAGCAACCTGCATTTTTTTAAACCCAGAAACAGAATTTTCAGAAAAGTGATCAAAACTAGCAAACACAATATCCTGATATTCTGGATTCCCTAGACACGAGGTCACTTCTTTAGTGTGAGTCTAGTAGTGCAGATGATTTGGGAATCAACCCTAATTAAACACAAGCTAATCAAGGTCTTCAATAGTAGGGCCTGTTCACATATCGCGTCTCAAGTTATTTCAAATGTAGGCGCGCGGTATGTGCGCTCGTAATGGAAGCGATGCGGTCGTGGTGCGATGTGCACATCCTCGGCGCATCAAGATAAAAACATCAACTTTTCAGGATGCCGCAAGCGCACCATACGCGCACAGCAGGTCACGTGACAAGAACCAACCGGAGCACTTTGGAAAACGGAGAATGCGGCGCGCCCAGCGTTTTCTATGCATTTTTACGTGCTATATATGTGAATCCGGCCTTAGGCTATTTGAAGTGTTGGAGCAGAGTTGGGACTTTGCATGACTGCTCTAGGGGATCCGTTTGTGAATGCATGTTAAAGATCTTATTGTGAATTACATGTATACGTTTATAGAGCTGGTAAGTCCCGCCCATCCGTAAAACTCCATGAGGACCTCTAGGTTGAAAAAGTGTCAATGCAAGTGAATGAGAGAAAATAATTATTTCCTGATCCCGTTTGAATTGTGCCATGAATGTGACATATGTTCTCTGTGAATTTTTTATATAATTTCTCATGTAACGAGTTTGACAGTATATTGTATGATTCTTTGGCTAGCAGTTGTGGAATAAACATAACGAGAAAGACTACACGTCGCCGCATAACACATTTTCCCTCCACAAATCACGGTTTTCACCACGCTGAACTAGTTTGTCCTCTCCCTGAAAGAAGGTGGTGAAGTGCACGAAAGACACAGGCATGTTTAGCGGGATCCGTGTGCTAGTGGGGGTGATGTATCTCAAACACGTCGAAAGAGTTGTCCACAAAGTGCTCTTACACAAAGTCTAACCGTATGAAAATTCTACCCGCTAAATTGTAGCATTCTTTACACGAAACATTATATAAAAAAATTCACAGACAACATATGTTACATTCATTGCAAAATTCAAACGGGATTAGAAAATAATTATTTTCAAAATTTGACAACTTAATCTTACAGTGAAAACAACAGATTTCTCTCTAATTGACGTATGCAGGACTTCTCAAAACATTTAATTTAATTTCATTTCACAAATGAAACTGCGCAGCAAAGCAAGAACAACACGCACAAAGATGCTGCTTAATAAAGATGCAGGTGTGCATTAATAGAAAAAAATGATCCTTCCAAACAATATACGGTTGCACTGCAGATAAATAAAAGCCCACATGGTTGAAAGATCAAAATTAGTAAAGTAATATTTCAAAACTTGAAACAAGCATCAAGACTAGTTATTCCACTGCTCACTGCATCTGAGTATTTACTAAAATGCATACTATGTCCAAAGAATTGTTGCAAAACATTAGACCGCACAGAAAAACAAAACGCCTTCAAGAAGAGAGAAATGCAGTCCTTTCTTAAAATTTACAACGGAAAAGTGTGCAGAGCAAGAAATCGAAATAAATGTGACAGAACGATAGGAAAGGAGTGGGATGTCTTCTGTGCACGTCAGCGCTGAAGGCCACTGTTTTCAAAGAGCTTTTCAGCTATGTGATAAAAGAGCCTCTCTATAGCAAACACACACAAAGGCGACTGCAACGCTGCATAGATGAGCGTGTGCACTCAAAGCTGCCTGTTCGTGAGGCCTAGTGTACGTCTCTCGCACACACGGTAAGAAAACACATTCATACTTCAAATCGTGACCTTTACATGGATCTGAAATCTGTACATTTTATCAACACGCAAAACAATATGACGGGCAGAGTAAAACAGAACATTTTCTCCTTGCTTCAGACTAAGTATCTAAACCAGGGATTTTGACCATTCCACTGATTAATACATTATTAGTAGTGCTGGGATACGATTAATCGCGATTAATCGCATTCAAAATAAGAGTTTGTATTTATGTAATATATGTGTGTGTACTGTTTATAATGATTTTGTGTGTGTGTATATATATAAACACACACATGTATATATTTAAGAAAAATGTGCTATTTATACATAAAATATTTATACATAATATAAATGCAGTATATACACATGCAAACATTTCTTAAATATGTACGCATTTGTGTGTATTTATATACACAAAATAATTATAAACAGTACATGCACATAGGGATGGGACGGTATGAAAATTTCATATCACGATTATAGTGTCCAAAATAATCGTGATTATCAATATTATCACGGTTTTGTTAAAAATTTATGAAAGTGCTCAAAAAGAACTGATGTTCACACTGAAAACATTTTAACAAGTTTTATTATTGAAAATCAACAAAAAACAAATAAAACAAGCCTCTCTATGCAGTTTTTTAAGCAAGATTCTATTATATGGCATTTGCTTCTTTACAATGCCCGTCGTCAATAATAGCAACGCATTATTACACAGCGCACATCCATATCACAACGGACGCGCGCTCTTGTTTCATTCAAATACAACTTGCCGTCTTGCGTCTCCGGTTTTTGATTGTATTGCAAAAATGAAATCAGAGTTCATTTATTGTTTACAGAGTTTGATAATATTGGTGTGATGTATCTTGTCTGGACGATTGTTTAACGAAATGAGGTAAGATTTAAAACATTAGCTAATCTCATTATTATCAATTCAATATGTCCCCGTAATTATGTGGTAAAAATAAAATCGGTTTAATACGTGATGCATCTATACTTTACTATCCCTTAAAATATCACTTTTAATAATAGTCTTGTTTGAAGTTGTTAGTCTTTGGCTCAAATCCACTTGCTACGAACTTTTCTTCGCGGAAGCTTGACGTCTATTTCAAGTGAGTGACATAAAATGTCAAAAACTCAAAACAACATTTCGTGCCCAATTGTTTCCCAGACGTAGTTTTGGTATTGAGTAGGGATGTCCCGATCCGATCCACGGCATCGGTATCGCGCCGATACCGGCCCAGAACGCTAGATCGGAGATCGGAGGGGAGAAAAAAATATGAGCGATATCCAGTTTAGCGGCGCAGCCTGTCACGTGATGATTGTTGTGTTTACGCACACGCGCGCAGAGAATCACTCTCGCTTTGCGTGTCAAGAGCGAAACTGGCGCGCGTAAAGTTTGAAGCGAAATTTACGCGCGTGACGCGCGTCAGAATCAAAATCCGTTGGCGGTCATTGTTTTTATGTCGACCGAGCATTCATCAAGAGAGTTACCGCTCTGTATTTACTCTGGATAGCAGAACAGCGGCGTGGGGATCATCGTCGCCGTATATTTGTGTCCACCGGACCCTTCGGAGCCGAACCGTTTGGCGAGTTTCACCATTTGCTCGCTCCAGGAGCTGCGCTGGATGACGGCCGCTGTCAGCGGTACTTCCGCCTGTCACGCGCCCAGTTTGATGACCTGTTGTCCCGCATCTGAGCGAGGATCACCCTCGCCCTCATCCATCTAATCTAGCTGTCATTTATTTTTGTTTTGATAATAAATAGAGCCAGCCTTCAAAAGTTATTAACCTGTCCTGTGATTTTTTTTTTCTCTCTCTCACGTCCAGACACGAATTTATGCACATATGTTGATTGTCTTTACAACATAATACTATTTCTAGATATGGAATGAATAACATTCAATACAAAATGAACATGTCTCCATATAGAAATAATGTTTTAAGTGATGAAACATTTGCTTTGTTGTGCATAATCCCACCATGCATTTAGTCATATTAACAAAATAATTTATTGAAGCATCCAGACACTTCACCACGTGAGCAAGCAGCTAGGCTCCTGATTGGTTAACGCGGCGCGAATTCACGCCAAAGTTCAGCCAACTTGACGCGCGAATGAGGCGTATTCGCGTCTTCCGCGCCGCGCTCCACGCCTCATTCGCGCCGCAGGAATTTTTCTTGCATTGACTTAACATTGAAATCATTCGCGCCTGACGCCCTATTCGCGTCCGGTGTGAACGTAGCATTAGTGCGTCGAAGTTGTGATAGCGCTGTCGGCTAACGCGAAATGCTACTATTTACAATCCATGGATGTTTATTCATATTGTTTTGGACTAAAAACTTCTTCAAATTGGATTGTATGGACGCTTTACAGTGAAACCAAACCATTTTTGTTGGAATGTGGACTAACAGATGGCTAATTGGTGAGTTTCTTCCAGTTTGTGTTGGTTTGTTTTGGCTGTTGGTGGTCTGACAAAGAGACAGATTGTGCCCGCTGTGTTGATTGTATCTTAAAATGGTTTACGTCGTTCGAATCACGAGTTTCTCAGCTTTCCAAAGATATGTATTATGTTTACTTTTGTGTTTGTTTTGTTTTGTCTTTCACAAAGTTAAACCTATAAACCACCCTGTGGGCCGTATACGGCACGTCGGACCACGAAAAAAAAAATATCGGACTAATATCGGTATCGGCAAAAGCCAAAGGTGCGGCATCGGTATCGGTATCGGAAGTGAAAAAGTGGTATCGGGACATCCCTAGTATTGAGGTCAAAGTTAACTTGCCTTGCGTTCGGGTGATGATCACACAAGACGACTCGGCAGATTTGAAGTGTTTCTATTGCAGTGACTTTTTGTTCGGCAGACAGGGTGACCATCCTCGATCAAGTTTCCCTCAGGACTTTTGTAAAACCCAAAATATGACCACACCTCAAATTTGGTCTTCTTAAAAGGCTGAAAAATCTCCTGAGCACGGTCACTGCCTTCCGCCATTCCTCCTCGAATAGTAATTAAAAAAAATATTGCGTGCTGCGTGCCTGCGCCAGACTGGCCGACAGGATTCAGTGAGTTATTAAAATCGCGATAATCAAACACGGTTTTAATGATAATTAAATTTTAAACGATAATACTAACCGTCAGTACATTTTATCACGGTTTATAGTGAAACCGGTTATCGTCCCATCCCTACATGCACAGTACATAAACTTATTTTGGATGTGATTTGGATCGCGATTAATCATATCCAAAATAAAATTTTGTTTAAATAATATATGCGTCTGTAGTGTGTAACTATTTTGTATATATAAATACACATACATGCATGTATATATTTAAGAAAAATGGGTTGTTAATATATCAAATATTTATATATAATTATTATCTTGTATAAATATATATAAAGTATATAAATGCAAATATTTCTTAAATATATACATGCATGAGTGTGTATTTATATACACAAAATAGTTATACACCACACACACACATATATTATGTAAACACAAACTTTTATTTTGGATGCGATTAATCGCGATTAATCGTTGCCCTGCCCTATTGCCCAGCACTAATTATTAGTTATCTAGGTACATCCTTTAACTCCTGATACATCAAAGTATCACAATAACATTATAAATATGTGATCGGGCCATGGCTTTTACTGGCGACACTTTGTCTTTTTTGTAATTAGTCTCTAAAAAAACACACAAATTCATAGATTTATCAGCCATTACATCGGTAATCGACATTGAAATATAAATAATTATCGGTTATCGGCCAATATATCGGTCATCGACATTGAAATATAAAGAATGATCGGTTATAGGCCAATATATCGGTAATCGACATTGAAATATAAAGAATTATCGGTTATAGGCCAATATATCGGTAATCGACATTGAAATATAAAGAATTATCGGTTATCGGCCAATATATCGGTAATCGACTTTGAAATATAAAGAATTATCAGTTATCGGCCAATATATCGGTAATCGACATTGAAATATAAAGAATTATCGGTAATAGGCCAATATATCGGTAATCGACACTGAAATATAAAGAATTATCGGTTATCGGCCAATATATCGGTAATCGACTTTGAAATATAAAGAATTATCGGTTATTGGCCAATATATCGGTAATCGGCATTGGAATATAAAGAATTATCGGTTATAGGCCAATATATCGGTAATCGACATTGAAATATAAAGAATTATCGGTTCTCGGCCAACATTTTCATATCGGTGCATCCCCAATTATCAACCAAAAGTACATCCTTTAACTCCTCGCATTACCGAGCTGTTTGGACGTGCAGAATTATAGACATTGAAATATAAAGAATTATCAGTTATCGGCCAATATATCGGTAATCGACATTGAAATATAAAGAACTATCGGTTATAGGCCAATATATCGGTAATCGACATTGAAATATAAAGAATTATCGGTTATAGGCCAATATATCGGTAATCGACATTGAAATATAAAGTATTATCGGTTATAGGCCAATATATCAGTAATCGACATTGAAATATAAAGTATTATCGGTTCTCGGCCAATATATTGGTAATCGACATTGAAATATAACGAATTATCGGTTCTCGGCCAACATTTTCATATCGATGCGTCCCCAGTTATCTACCAAAAGTATATCCTTTTAACTCCTCGCATTACCGAGCTGTTTGGACGTGCAGAACTCATGCACATTAAAAGCTGCAGTTGGTATTTTAGAGCATTGAGCCTGTCAGTATCGTCTCGGCCTGTAGATCCTGTGCCGCCAGTCCTCCCTCGCTCTCCTCCCTCGTTCCCCTCCTCCTCACTGCGGCAGCGCAGATGGCAGCTCAGTGACCTCGTCATTCCTGCCTCCTTGTTTTGATCCTGCAGTCCTGATTGTTCAGGCTAATCCCACACTCCCCGAGTCCTTGGCTGAGCGCCAGCGCTGTTATTAAGCACACAAAGGCTTTTCATTCCTGCTACCGTCACCGCCGCTGCTACTGCTGCTTCTTTCTCTCTTTTTAGCCATTTCTCTTTGAGTTTGTTCTTCATGGCCAGGCCAGTTTTACCTCTACAGCGGATACAGAGCATGGGAGTGGCCTCCAC
Organism: Pimephales promelas; assembly: GCF_988280905.1. NCBI lineage: Eukaryota > Metazoa > Chordata > Actinopteri > Cypriniformes > Leuciscidae > Pimephales > Pimephales promelas. The sequence continues at coordinate 1,666,827 of NC_142769.1, read as the reverse complement.
CTCTCTCTCTGTCGTGTTAATTACTAGATTTCAGTGAAAGTAATTTCCTTTATGTCGACACAGAACATAATCTCAGATTGGTGTCAGTAAACAATGGTTCTCAACTGGATTCACATCAGGTAGTGACAACGCAGTACGAGAAATGTTTAGTGCAGAAATATGAACAAAATCTCCCATTAATATCATCATTAACTTCAGAACCACATACAGCGCAAATATATGCATAATTAACAAGATATTTGCTGAATAAGAAAACTGACAATTTTAAACGGCAAGTCAGGTTTACCAAGAAGAGTCCATCAGTTCTACTACAAAAAAAGCCCTATAAGCTAAAAATAGCTTAGTGGATGGCATGCAATGATCTTAAGTACATTCATTTTAGTTTTATGCTTGGAATGTTTGTAAGGTAAACTTATAGCATGCAAAAAAAGTAGGGATGCGCACAGATATGAAAATATTGGCCGATATCGAGAACCGATAATTCTTTATATCTGAAAGCCGATAACCGATATATTGGCCAATAAATCAAAATCCAAATTTTTATTTAATTTTTGAGAGCCTGATTACAAAAACAAAAGTCTAACTATTAAAATCCATGTCCCGAGCACACAATTATAATGTTCTGATTATAATTTTATGTAGCCGATATGACAGACTTGCACTGAACTGTATTTTGCTGCTTTTTTTAAGTGATTCCAATCAAATGTTAAGCAACCATGTGTGAAAAGTGCGCATCTGAAGAGTCCCAGCTGAAGGATATAATTGGCTTTAATTTTCTTATCGGGCCGATTACGATAGCATAGAAAATTAACATATGGTGGCCGATATATCGTGCATCCCTAAAAAAAAAGCCATAGTGAGACATGAGAAATGATATAACCAAATACAGATCATATGTTACAAAACCTACCCCTACCCCTTCAATAAAACTCAATTACTGTAGAATTTTAATGAAAAAAATGGGAAAAACAAACTTATTAAATGGGATTAAGAAGGGGAAAAAAGTTAGGAAATCTAGACATCAGCAATTCCAATGGGAAGTTTCTCAGAAAAAACACTGGGCCAAAAACTGTATTAGCTATATTGCCAGTTGACAGAGAAAAAAATACAGTAGAGTTCATTTTGACTCCAACCTCTGACATCAACAAGATATGGGATGGGTTCCTTCTCCAAATTACAGCCTTACTACAGACATGATCACTGATATATTGTGCATGTATCTATTATGTTGTGCATCCACCCTCACTCACATTCATTCTTTATTTTCAGACAATTTGAAGATCTCAAAACCGGCGGACACTCAGGCATGTTGCTAGGCAACCAACTCACGCCACACTGCACGGGAGCACGCGAGGGACGGGCCCGCAGATCTGGTGCCGGTTCGTTTCAAGGAACCTTGGGTTATTATTTACATGCATTTCTTTTCACAGTTTAAGCTTTAAATTGAATAAGGGGAATGGACTTATGATTTATTTAGCAGCTGGCCATCTACTTCCTGAGGTACAGGAAGGGCAAAGGACAATTAACTGGTGACGAATGACGTCAATCACCATGGAGATTCTTCTCTGGTCCAAAACAGTAAGATAATAGGGGGTTTTTCCCCCTCTTGAAGCCAGCAACACCATTAAAAGTCAGCATGAAATGGAAATTCACCTTTTCTATTTTCTAGACGCATGTTAGATCTTGTTGTGACCAATTTGTCAATTATACTGTTTAATGTAAATAGAGAAAATTACAAATTTATCTATGGTGACGTATGCAGGATTTTAGTCTGCTTAAATACAAAGCAATGCCCACATATCAATCGAATCAATCAATTACCGATACACAGAAACAAGTCCCCTCCAAGTTTGGATAATCCGTAACACCCAAATGCACGTCACAACTCGGAAGAAAACATCTGGTGCAACTTTAGTTTCATCACGACTTTAAAAACAACGGGATGACAGGCTGTTTACACCATGAGCATCAATTGTCTGTTGATTTCAGAGAATTAAACCAATAAGACATGTGCCAAAACCCCGTGTGAATAGGAACGCGAAAGAGACTTTGAGAGTGAGACTTTGAGAGGCCTGTCAGGAGATGAGTGGCAATGTGTTCACGTGTCATAAAAAAACACGACCTCGCGCCTTTATAACCCTGGCTCAATCACCACAGCCTATCTTGAACACTTTTGTAACAGGACTATCATTCACATAAAAGACCACCAGATCTAATCTTCTAACCTATGAACAGATTTAGAACCTGTAATCAACACAGTCACAATCAACAATTCTTTAAAATAATGGGTGGGACTTCATTTTATCAATCCGGAATGTATTAGCTTGTGAAAACACCAGAATGTATGCACGTTTAAGACGGTTCTTTCTTGAAATGGATAAGACATGCATTAATAAAGAGGTAAAAATAGAAATAGAGAAGATTTAACTGCATCGTGTGCTTCAGAGAGGGCCACAATAAGAGCAATAAAATCATAAGCTGTCTCACAACATTCACTGCAATGTCCACTTTTCTTCAAAAACCAAATGTTAGCATTTACCCGTTCTCTCTCTCATGCTTCACTTCCTTCCTGCACACATGCACACTTGCTGTCAACTACTCCTACCTCACAAACAAAAACAGTAAGAACAGAAAGTTTCTTCCCAAAGCTTTAAATAAGCTTGTGGTTGAGGATTAGTACATCAACTTTTTAAAACACAAGGTAAAAACTGGATTTAACAGTCCAGACCCCGGTCTCTCTTAAACACATCTTCAAGAATGCCAAATATCAAGCGTAGGGTCAGTTCTGACAGGTCACGTTTCTCAGGAGCTGATTACCCTCCTCCCTCCCCAGCTCCTCTCGTCAGTCACGATTTGGCGTTCTGATTCCCATTTGAACAGACCAAATTCTCAAATTATGTTGTACATTAAAATATTGACAGTAATGATATCTGCTATACATTGATGTTCTGATGTTCCTTATCTATGCTAGGCTGCCCAGAACAGAACCACACCGCCAATCCTTAAGTATGCTAAATGTCAATCGTGGTCCTGACAGAAATAATTTAAACCCATAAATTGACATTCCCACAATTCCCTGGGTGACACTTCACATTTGATGTATTTTTGTTGAAATAACTGTTTCTTCATAGTGTTTCTTCAGGGCTTGACATTAACTTTTTGAGGCACTTGTCCTTCGGGCAAGTAAATTTATGTTTCACTTGTCCGGGTAAAGATTTATAATTTTATCTAGGGCTGGACGATTTGGGGAAAATGTCATATTGCGATTATTGAGGTCAATATTGTGGTTGTGATATGCGATTGCGATATAATAAACAAATGGTTTCATGAGTCAACTTGTTTGGTTCTAAACCAAATGCGCACACAGATTAGTGATTAGCAATATTAGTAGGGTTGGGTATCGAGAATTGAGTATCGATTGGAACCGGGACTAACTTTTCGTTTTTCCCGGAATCGTTCAAAAGTTAAAATTTCGATTCCTAGTTTCGATATTCACAGTCCGCTGAGCGGAAGAAGAAACCGCTGAACAACACCAACGAAGAAGCGTCTACCGGAAGTGTTGGCATAACCGCGCGAGTCGAACATGAGTAGCTTACGTCGGCGGTCCAAAGTGTGGCTTCACTTTTCTAAAAATTAACGAAATCTCGGCAAAATGCAAAATTTGTGACAAGTATTTGTGACAGAAGGAGTATTTCCTTCAGAAAGGCCGTTGGTTAGCAAGGTTAGCTAAACTTTTTTGACCCTGCCTCTTAAAAGAATCGGAATCGAGAATCGTTAGGAACCGGAATCGAAACAAGGAATCGGAATCGTTCAAATTCAAACGATACCCAACCCTAAATATTAGCAATAACAACTAAATGATTGATAACACCTATAATGATCAATAAGCCATTGAAGTCTGGATAAAAATTAACTGCCAAACAGGTAGGGTGGCACATAACGTGAAGTAATATCGCATTTTATTTCGTTTGAAATTTAACTTGTCCGGTCGGACAACAAATTTTCTCTTCTACTTGTTGACAAAAAAAATCCACTTGTCCCGGAAAAGCGGACAAGACTTAATGTCGAGCCCTGTTCTTAAATCAGTAGTTATATACAGGGTTGTGTTACATTTCATGTTGTTAAATTAATGTTTATTGCGTTTTTAAAATGTCATGCGTTACCATGATGGTGTTTGACCGCGTGCTTTTAAATATTAGTAATAACTTTTCTCAGCTTGTGAGTTGACTTCGCAGGGAAGTTCTTCACCAGAACACAACTATCTCTCCAATCCAAACTATATGCCAAGTGTCAATCATATCCTGACAGAAACGCAGCATTAAACTAAGGGAGAACTCTCCAATGATTGCTCATGGGCATGTAAAAGCTGAACCAGATCGGGCAGGCCAGCCCTCACACCTGCTCCAGCAACAGATGCTCTCCATGTCTCTGACACTCCCTGTCCTTTGCTCTCGGCCCGATCCCCTCAGCATTGCCCAACACCTGCAACCACCCACTACCTTGTCGCCTACCTGCTGTTCCCTTCCACATAGGTGTGAGGGCACGGTGCACACACTCACATAAAACCAGCAAACCACACTTGCAATGCAAGCTCAAATATCCGAGCAGACTTGATAAAGAAAATGTCTCTACCATGAAATATAGGGCTGGGTAAAAATATCGATTCATCAATGCATTGCAATTTTTTGCTTCTCAATTCAATATCGATTCATCAAATCCTATGAATCGATTCAGCCATCCAGGCCAGTGGCGGCGCTGTGGGCTACACTCTAGTGAGAGCGTTCTGCGTTGTACAAGTCGCGCTTTAGCCCTTAGCAAAACAGCGCGATGACGGACAGCAGCAGCACTCCGTTCAAGCCTGATTTAAGACTGCACCGCCAACATTAAAAGCCGACGTTTGGGCTCATTTTGGATTCCACTGTAAGCCGGGAACTATGGAAGCTTGTTTCCGCCACAGAATGGAAAATAAAAAAGGTAATTGCGACTTTTTATCTCACAATTCTGACTTTTTTTTTCTCACAATTGGGAGTTTACCTCTCGCAATTCTGACTTTATTTCTCAGAATTGCAAGATATAAAGTCAGAATTGCGAGATATAAAGTCACAATTGCGTGATATAAAGTCGCAATTGGGTGTTATAAAGTCAGAAATGCATGATATAAAGTCAGAAATGCGTGATATAGTCAGAAATGCATGATATAAAGTCTATGAGATATAAACTTCTGAGAGGGAAAAAGGTTAGTATTTTTTCCCCCTTAGAATTGGCCTGATAACTCGCAATTGCTGTTAAGTGTGATCAGCTATTAAGTGTTATTGTTTACAAAATTATAATTAGAATATAATATTGCACTTTTTTGAGTATGCACATTTTGTGCTTCTGTTTACATTTCTTTTATAACTTGTATGTATAGGAAGAAAGAAATATACTTTCTACTACTTAGTTACTTGCACTTTAGAGGTGTTGTTAAAGCACTGTACAGTGCTTGTCACAGTTGTGTTTGAATTCAACACATACAATATTGTAAATTTTTATTCTGCTGAATAAACCATGACAGGAAACAAACATGCTGGGGTCAATTTGTTCTTTAACATTGGTAAAACTGCGCACATTACTTAAAAAATATACTCAGGCACTTAATTACTTGTGTATTTACTTATTATTGAATCGATATCGAAGTTAATAAGTCAATATTGAATCGAAATCGAATCGAAGCCTCAAGAATTGAAATCGAATCGAATTGTGAAATACCTAACAATACCCAGCCCTAATGAAATAAGTAAAATACCATGAAAATACCAATTCACCTGAAGCCGTAAAATAGCTTGGTTTGAATAATGCACAGAAATTTAAGTTTTCAAATCTCATTCACACCAGCAGAAAAACAATGCTTGATGCCATCAATGTCAGACTATATGCACCAATGCTACATTTCTAAATGTCATTATCATTTGTCAACAAATAAGTATTCATTACTTCAATGAGCTCTTTGTTTCTGCCTTAAATTATTACATTGTTTCAAATTAATATATTTCTAGCTAACTGTGATTTTGTATATGTAGGCTACATTTCTGAAATGCATAACTTTGTTTCCTCTAAAAAAACAGATCACTGTAAATTGTAATGTGGACTCTAATGTGGCATTTTCTGTAAAACTGCTTTGAAATGATGTGTATTGTGAAAAGTGCTATACAAATAAACGTGAATTAAACTATTAAGATGTCATGTTTGAAATAAAAGTCCTAAAGTACTCAAATATCCGGCATACATTGGACCACCCTTCCAAAGAAAAGGGATATCATAGAGCTGCTGTAAAGCCAAAACTATCTCTTTTACTTTAATTTCCTATCATCACTGTAAAGCTGCTTTGAAACAACCTATACTGTTAAACGCGCTGTATAAATGAAGGTTGAATTCTGTGAATGGCAGGCGTTTGTGTGGGGCTTAGGCTAGATTCTGTGCCTATTAATGGGTCTATGCAAGAACTGTCAGGTCAAAGTAATCCAAAGGCTGTTCAGGTGTGCGTGTAGTGAGCTTTAGCCCCGGCGCTGGATTACAGCACCTGTCCTTGACCCAGAGGAGTCGTCGGGCCTGTTATTGCATCAGTCTGGAGTCAACAACATTTCTGCCAGCTCTCCTTATTCCTCATGCATTTCTCAATAAAGACATTAAACACATGCAAAACGTCTGATATTACAGCATACCGCACAAAGAAGAAGCGTTATGTAAAATCCAGACCAACACACACCTAGATTCTCAGCTTGTCCCAACATGCAAGGCTGCAATCCTGCAATGGTTGGGAATCAGGTGTTGATTCATGTTGGGCATAGGCTATATTATTGATGCTCGAATTCATGGAGGCTCTTGGATGGGAGAAATTATTTTTGCGACTTATGACTATTACAAAAAGAAAAGGTAACGCTCAACAATAAAGTTTCATTAGTTGACACGAATTAGGAATAAACAATACTATAACTAATATATTAATTGCGATTAATCACATCCAAAACAAAAGTTTGTGTTTACATAATATGTGTTTGTGTAGTGTGTATAATTAATTTGTATATATAAGTACCCACACATGCATGTATATATTTAAGAAATATGTGCATGTATATATTTTATATAAATATAAATATTTGATATATTAAAAACACATATTTCTTAAATATATACATGCATGTGTAGGTATTTATATATACAAATTAATTATACACACTACACACACATATATTATGTAAACACAAACTTTTATTTTGGATGCGATTAATCTTTGCCCATCCCTAACTAGCTCTAAATGTTAAATTCAGCATTTTCTCATACATTATTAAAATCTAAATTGTATTAGTTAACATTAGATAATGCACTGTGAACTAACATGAACAAAACAATGAAGAATTTTATTCTGTACTAACTAGCATTAACAAAGATTAATAAATACTGTAACAAATGTTTTCTTAATTATTAGTTGAAGGGTCATTCCACCTCTGGAAAGATGAATGTGTATTTAAAATGGGTAATAAACTCGAGTGTTGCACGACCATTCAATAGTATAACTGGGTTTCTAACAATGGAAAGCTTAATGCAAATGGGTGGAGTGTCCCTTTAATACATTAACTAATGAAACCTTATTGAAAATAAAACCGAAAAATAAAAAAAATGTACACATTCAACTCAAAAGTTTGGCTTGCAAATTCTGTCTATTTGTCCATTGCATCTGTATTGATTCGGGCTGACTAGACATCTTTTAACCTCTGTGGTTTTGCCGCCTCCTGCGTCCACACACACACACTTCTGTCCTGGAGATTCAAGCCGATTTCCACTTCTCTGCCAGACCATGACATCATCACTCCTCCAAAGCGTCTCTATATTTAGCTTTTCACCCCCCGTCGAGCCTCAACTCGAGGCCCGACTCCCTCCTCCCACTCCTTACTGCTCTCTTTCCCTCAGATGCCTCATCCCTCTCTGAGAGATGAAGGGGAGGGGAAGAGATTCGGTGAGTTGAAAGGAGAGAGAGGGAAGATAGAGGGGAGGTGATTGAGATGGCATGAGCTATGGCACCATAAATAAAAGGCAACCTCCATAAACTGGCGAGCCACTGCAATGCTCCCAATCTCACGCAATTTCATCAGCCACACGAACGCAGCTTAGCACGGATGACGGCTCTGCATTGCAAGGAACAAGAAGAGGAGGGGTGGAGCAGGAGAGATTTAAAAAGAAGGGAAGTGGGAAGCACAAAAATACTTGGCATTTGAAAACAGAATAACATCCTGGCTCGTGCAGCAATTTATTCACCATCACCTTGCCTCTGAAGTCAAAGCGTGTTGGTGCGGAGGAGGCGGTGCCGAAAATGCCACGCTCAGCATCTGCGCACAAACCGGCTTTTTACAGCCATTCCTCACTTTCCCAGCCAGCCAGAGAGAACCAGGCTCTGCGGGTCTAAGCAAAACATCCGGTAACATCTTACAATAAGGTTCATTAGTTAGGCTAACTACCTTAGATCACATGAACCATACTTCTACAGCATTTAGTTCATATTACATGCATTATTAATTAATTAAAATCATAGTTTGAGCACTATGAACTAACATGAGCAAACAATGATTTTTATTAAAGATTAATAGCCTTAATACTGTAACAAATGTATTGCTCATTGTTAGTTAAAGGAGTAGTTCACTTTTTTTTAAAAATAAAAAAACTTTTGCTGATAATTTTCTCACCCCCATGATGTCATCCAAGATGTCCATGTCTTTCTTTCTTCAGTCGAAAAGAAATTAAGGTTTTTGATGAAAACATTCCTGGATTTTCTACATATAATGGACTTCAATGGGAACCAAACAGTTCAAGGTTCAAATGAGAGTTTCAGTGCAAACTGTTCAAACGATTCCAGACGATGAATAATGATGTGAGTTCGTGACAAAAATGAACAAATCTTTTACGGAGTTAATTCGTTGATTTTGTTTGTTGAATGAACCAAATGACTCAAAAAAGATTTGTTCATTTTGATGAGCGAGTTCGAACGGGAGAGTCACGAACGCGCATCACAGAACAGAGCAAGACGAGCATTTGAGCTTATAAAACTTAAACTTTGTTATTTATTTATTAAATGAGAGATCGTTTCGCTTGATAAGACCCTTATTCATCGTCTGGAATCGTTTAAAGCCCTTTGAACCGTTTGGTTCCCATTGAAGTCCAATATATAGAGAAAATCCTGGAATGTTTTCATCAAAAACCTTAATTTATTTTCGATTGAAGAAAGAAAGACATGGACATCTTGGATGACATGGGGGTGAGTGAATTATCAGTAAAAGTTTTTTTTTTTTTTTTTTTTTTTTAAGTGAACTACTCCTTTAATGCATTAACTGTTGGTAGTGTTACTAAACATCTGGTGAAAAGTTTAGAAATGATTGTTTTTTAACCTCCTGGAAATCTGCAGTTGCAAACTAGAAATCTCCAGTCGACATCATTCAGTGTCTAGAGAACTGGCCAAAAGCACTGGGCATAAAACTCAGCAGTTGGTGATGGAAAGTCCAAAAGCTGTGCCAGAGGAAAGTGTGATGGGCCAGACGGGTGGATTGGTCCATTTTATAATGTAACATTGATTGGGCAACAGACAGAGCTGTAGTTTTTGGGTTCGTACAGAATTTTGACACCTACAATTACTGGCATATTAAAAATGAATTGATCATTCTGTGTGTAAGACTACTTTAAAACCAACCGAACAGCACCGCTCTGTTAGTCCATGACGTGGCATGAAGTGCGGTGCCTTCGCCATGGCTTTGGCAGAGACCGAATAAGAGACGGAGGGTGGTTGGGGTCTCACTAAAGGTCACGGCACTGGAAAATCTCAACTGGACGCATCTGTGGAGCTGGAAATGTAATACAGAGCAGACAGACGTGACTTTTTATTTCCCCTGGCCACAGCGCTCCAATGTACATGAGCTTGTACAACTTCAGCCTTCAAACACACTGATCATGGTGTCAGTGAAGGGCTAAATGAAAGGATGCAGTGTCTATTCAAACACATCAATCCCTTGAATTCCCCCATGAACTATTCCAGACCACTAGGAATGTTTTAAGATGCTTTACTGGCATGACAAGTACTTGTATACATTCATATTGACATAAGCATTCGCAAAGACAACAAAAGAGACGGCATTATAAATGGACGAGTAATTATTATAATAAATTTTGAAAGAGCATTAATAAATTGTGCTACAGACTAGGGTTGTGAATTAAATCAATTTCAGACGTCTAGAAGTCCTAAAGTGACGGCAGCCTAATTTTCCTGTTGCCATCTCTATAATAACTCTAATCAAACAAAAGACAACGAGAACATTTACTCGATCTCGACTAATAACTGTTATTTTACGTTTGATTGGAGTTTCGTTACCTGAAAATCGTACATCACAGTTTATTTCAATTGTATCTTTGTTCAGTTCAGTATCTAAGCTATTTTGTTGCGATTGCCAATTCTTTATTTTTACATTTTTAATTACTGTTTTTACTTTGTCTTTAATAATGTTGAAATTTATATTAGTTTAGCTAGCTGTTTTTTCTATGGTATTTTTAAACTACAGGCAAACGTTCGTCGGGTAAATCTGTAAAGCCTGTTGATTTTTGTTCATGATATTCAGGTACAATTAAATGTTTTGCAATAAGACTAAATGTGATTGATATCTACGTTTTTTTTTATTTATTTTTTTACATTTTTGGAATCAATAAGCAGATTCGTTAAAATTAAACCATACCCAACCCTAATACAGATTAGACAGACTATCCCTCACTATTATTCAAACTGTTACAGGCACATAATGTGCTGCTAGAACCACTGAGTGAAATCAAACTGATTGTAACCAATACTTGTGCAATTCCTGCTGTATTTCCATTCAGTCGTGGAGAAGCTGAGAAGTGTTAGGTCGCTATATTAGGTGTGTTTGTCTCAGTGGGGGCAGGTGAACACTAGATCGGGTTCATCTCATTCCTATCACGTAGTGTGCGGATGCTTACTTCTCGGCCCCCATGCAAATCCAACAGGCTGTTGTCAAGGCAACTGCAAGTGTCCAGCCTCGTCGCATACGGATGTAAAAAAAAAAACGTCATATTTTCAAAACAGCTACTAGGATGATTTCAAGTGTTCAACCATAAACAAGAGTGTTGCTTCATGGCAGACTTGACATGTGAAGCTTAAAGTAGAATATCACATTACATATTTTGCTACATAAATACAAAAACATTAACAGACAGATTTTTATGAAACAATAACAATTCTTAAATCCCATGAATCGTTCTTTCAGACTATCCTGTTTTTTGTTGAATGAACAGAACGTTGTAGCATTTCCCCTCCAATAAATACCAATAAGCTTTGTGCTTTCTTCTGACATGAAAAAGTCTCCGACTTCAAATTCTGTACGAAATTCAATCAATCAAATACCCTTTTGCCGTTCTTTAATGTGGCTTATCATATCGCCGTAGAGCTTCAGTTCAAGAGAAGCAGCAGCGCGAATGCATGAAATAAACATAAATGAACATCAGCGGCATGTTAAAAGATACAGTACAACTAGGGCTGCACGATACTGCAAATTATCGAAATATTGCAATGGCTTGCGATATCTGAATGATTTTAATAGGCTACTTCAAAAAGTTTAAGTCATGCGTGTGAATTGCTTTATGTTAAAATGAGCTATTAAGTGCAATAAGCTGCAGACACATCCGATAATCTGACGCACGCGCACAGAAAGACGCCTCTCAAACAGCGTTTCACTAATTAGAAAAATATAAGCTAGTGTTTTAAAGCGAAACACGAATGAATGATTAATTGAAAACGTATCTACACTCTTTGAAGAAAAGGTTCTATATAGAACATTAAAAGGTTCTATCAGCGCTACGTATTTGGAACCCCTAAAAGGTTCTATACACTCTTAAAAAAGGTTCTATATAGAACACTGGGGTTCCATACTTGGCCAATAGAACCTTTTACCAAAAAAAAAAAAAAATGGTTCTATATAGAACCATTTTTGAAGTTCCATATATGAAGCGGGGGATGGAACCATTTCTGGTTCTAAATAAAACATTTTTTTCTGAAGCCCCTTTTTCACCAAAGCATTTTGAGAGCCGGTTCGGAGCCGGTGCCTGCACGCGAACCAGTTTGTGTTTCGACAGCCAAAGAACCGGTTCTCAGCCAGGAGAACTGGTTCCAAAGCGGCACCAACTCTTTGCTGGACTAGAACCGTTATTTTACCACGTCATGCTTACGTCGGGGGCTGGGGTGGGTTTAGATGTGTTCTAAACATCTTTTCTGACCATAATAAAGGATCGCAAATCCAGGAGAAACATTTGCAGAAACACGATGGAGTCCGCCTTTGTAATTGTTATGCTTGAAGTTAACGCAAGCGTTTCTATTTTTGTAATTTTTTTATTGAAGACATTATAAGCAAAGAAGAAAAGTCACAATATAAAACAAATAATTGGAAAGAAAAAAAGACACAATTACAGGGGTACAAAACTTATCAGAAAAAATTACATATCAAACGAAAAGATTAAAAGACTTACATATTTCAATTGTTTTTAAAGCTTTCTTGGTATACGAGTTAGAGATAATCTGAAAGTAATGTTGTATTTGCAAGCGTTTCTAGCTAAGACGTATGGCGACGTACACAGTGACGTAATGACATCGTTCCCTGGGCGCTCTAGTCAGTGGAAAAACAAACAGGTTCTGAAGCGGTTCGCAAGTTGAACCAACTCCGAACCAACTTTGAACCAGCACCAGTTCCGAACCAGTTCTTTTTTTGGTGGAAAAGGGTTATAAGAGAGTATTTGCTCTGACATCTCTGATGTTTTTTAAATTTCAAAAAAAAATTGATCACAAGTTCTGCAAATATGCTAAGCTAATACATAAACAAAAACAGTCCTGGTACTGGATCAGTAAATACAAAAGTGGTATCGTTATAGTTAATGTGAATCTTTTCTGTTTTTAAGCCTCCAAAAGAGCCCTGAACTCCATTTACTACCGTCCTACTCATTCTCTCTTCCCATCATGCCCTTTCATGCTAATCATATTATTGATCTTCCCCCCATTCACATCACATCCAGCCTGTATAATACCCAACCCTCCCGTCTCGATTCCCCAGACGAGCGGGCAGCATTTTTAACCCATCAGATGATGGAAGATGATGCGGTTTAGAGGACACTTGCTTTCTTAATATGCAAGATGCGTTTCCCGCTGGATGGAAATATTCATGATGCAAGCTCATGTCTTTCAATCGACAGGCACTTTCAGCCTGATCAGCACTGTGGCTCTGGCAAAGGAAGAGTCGACTGGCGTTTCACTTTAGCTGATACAGTCATAAGAGCAGCGAGGAGATGACAGGGGAAGAAAGACCATAAGAAAGAGGAACATCAGGTTTAGGGAAGGAGGTACGAGGAGAATTTGCAATGAAGCATTAGAGAAAAAAAAAGAGTGAGGGATAGAGTAATGTACCAAGTAATGCTTTCTCAGCACTTTTATAGCACAATTAGCAGTACTAATGGCCCTAATATTTAAGATTAAGTCATTGGCACTGTCTCAGTACTTGTTCATCTGTATTTCGTGCATTTAGTAAGTGGCTACGTAATAGGCAGGAAAATGTGCAGTCAGCAGGTCATTATCTCAAAATAAACCCTGTCAAGATGATACAAGATTCTCCCATTCAAGTTAGGATGATGGGTTAGTTTCACTGTGAGGACTGTACATTATGCTTTACAAAGTACAATTTATCTTTAAATGTTTAATTAAATTAAGAACAGAGACAGACACGGTGTAAAGATATTGTTTTATGCAGACCTGCACACCACAACTATGATGAATACGGAGAAACAAAATCCTTAAAAAAACGTTTAGAAACGCTGAAAGCCAATCAGAAACCACACGACTTTTAAAGCAGCAGACTGCAGTGCATGTTTCAAATTAACAATGATGTCATCTGTTGGATTGTATGCCAGTATATTTATGATTCATGGTGTGAACAGGCCTTTACAGTGATTAGCTGTGAAACAGTGGCTCGCTTGGGTTTTAGTGCTCTCACGGCTACATCAGGAAGTGAAGTGACTTGTGCAAAGCCATGTTTCCCAGTCTACCTGGACATAGGATGATAGTACATATATGCATGCTGACATGGCAAATGTCTCAAATTAGTCATGGCTTTTACTCATGGGCTTGCTAATATATCATTGACTTTTTGTTTTTAAACCCCAGACTCCCTTCAAATCCGACTCAAGACTTAATTCCCGCAGACCAGAGACATGAAAGACAGAATGGAAGGAGAAAGAGAGAGAGAGAGAAAGAGTCAGTGGGGTGAGAGAGGGAGAGAAAACCCAGTAATAAATCTGGCTGATGCAATCTAATGGAACATTATATTAGGACGGGCTCAGTGCTCAGTAAATAATGGAGTTCTTACAGTCAGAGAGATAATGCGCCCACCCTAGAGACAGAGACAGAGAGAGAGAGAGGGGGGGGGGGGGGGGGGGTGTAGAGGGGAGCTGATTGAGATGGCATGATCTATGGACCCAAAAATAAAAGGCAACCGCCATAGACTTTTTTTTACTTTAAGATCACTTTATTTGCAAAAAACATAATTTTAGTAAAAAGCTAGGAGTGTAATGGATTTAAAAAAAAAAAAAAATCTCAAGACGTGAAATAGCCTCTCAGAAATGCAAACACTTGTTCCTAAAAGATAAAAAAAAATAAGCTAAAGGTTTTCCCCTTTTTGACTATTAGGGATGATCAGTTTCCACGCAATCTGCATTAACAATCATAATATTCAATTTACAAATATAACCTCAAATGTTATAACACTTTAGTTAACTTTACTGTTAACTTAAATGTAAAAACGTAGTAGTCCGTACTATTTGCATACTAGGGCTGCACGATTAATCGAAATTAAACCGCACGCAAATTGGCAAAGGCTGAGATTATTTTATGCGCAGCTTGTCAGAGAAGCACGGCTCTGTGGTCGGCAGTAAATGCTGCTCCATATGAACACCAGAGGGCGTCTTCACACAGATAAGCCCTGCAGAAGTACAACGATAGCGCACATCCGTCCAGGAAATCCCTACGGGCATTATACGGTCGCTGTAGCTAAACAGAAGATTGAAACGCTTTCATTTATTAAAATGTTGTCTTTTGTTGAACAAGAGGTCCATACATGTTTCTCGTGTTTGAATCGTGTTGCTTTTTCAAATGCATGTTAAGCGACTGATGGAGCAGAATTTACTACTCATCATAGAGACGTACTAATTTTTATAAATCGCAGCCTTCGTGATTTCATAGTTGCAATAAGCCAAATCAGTTTAAGCATGATTTCTTGTTGAATTGCGCTATTCCATACTACACCTTTGTTAGTAAGAAAACATACTTAATTGTGTTACCAAGTTGAGAAAATTTTATTTTTAGGAATATCAAGCAAAAAGATATTGAGACCGGGCAACCCTTAATGTAATGTTCACTCATTTCCCGCTCTTCTGCAATTATCTTGCATTCACTAATTTAAAGTGTTAAATTGTCAATACACCTGAAAATGTTGAGAGAATATCAAAGTTGACTTAAATTGATGTTGATTCCCTAAAAATCTTTTGTTTGTAGGCATCATTATGGTGATCAGTGTTCCTTTTTTATAACAATAACACTCTTCCAATTAGTAAGTGCATGTATTGTGTGTAAGAGGAAGGCCGTAAAATAAAGTGTTACCTAAGGTGAAGATTGCCCAACATAAAAATATTTTGTATTCATTTTTAATTGTCAGTGTAAATCAAGTTAAGTTAACTTAACTTAATGTTTTCATTTATCTACCAACTTTTGGTTTGATATATTAAATATATAATGTGTGTGTGTATATATATATATATATATATATATATATATATATATATATATATATATATACAGATGTTAAAAGCCCTTCTAGGGACAGGTGTTGCGAATAAGCCTTGGCTATAAACACTTTGATACAGGCATCGGATTGTTCTTTATGTAATAATCTATTTTTTTTTTTTGTGTATCTGTCCCTTTTCAAATAAACAGTAAATAAATTATATATATATATATATATATATATAATTTATTTACTGTTTATTTACTGTTTATTTACTGTTAATTTTTATATATATATATATATATATATAAATTAAAAATAAATAAATACATAAATAAATGTACGAAGAAATGTAAAAAAGCAAAAATACATAAATAAATAAATATACAAAGAAATGTAAAAAAGTGCATATATATATATATATATATATATATATATTCAATGTACAAATATGTTTTAAATAAGAATGATGTCACATGTAATGTAAACATTTAAAGAGTGGTTTGAAAAGAACGTGAACAAAAACATTGAATATAAAGTGGTTTCAGCTACACAGAAAACGAAGACATCTCTTCTCGAATAAAGAAAAGGGAGGGAGAGAGGAAGAGAGGTAATGAAAGAAATACGATGATCGTCATGCTATTTCAGTTCAGAAATAGGCTGTAAGTGACTTGGGCACTGTGACTCACAGAGCCCTGAAAACAGAAACAGACACGCATCTCGCTCTGAGAACCCAGTTCACGATGAAATGAGAGGAACAACACATTGCTCTTAGACCAAAAAAGGTTGAGAGCAACAAGAACATAAAAGCAACAAACCATTTCATTATCCATGAAGAGTATAATTGACTAGAAATACCGATAAATCTATACTAGGGGTGCACCATCATTTTGGCAGATACCGATAATTATTTATATTTAAAAGTGGATTACCGATGTATGGGCGAAAATTTATTTTTGAGAGGCTGATTACAAAAACAAAAGTCTCACTATTAAAATCCATGTCCCAAGCACACAATTATGCTCTCATGATAATCTCTTTATTTTCCTTTTTTTGAAGTGATTCCAATCACATTTCAAGCAATTCAAAACCATCTTGGCGAACAGTGCACATCTGAAGGAAATCCATTGTTTATCGGTCGAATTTTCTTACAAGGTCGGATAACATTAAAAACGAACAAGCCAATACCGATAGGATGTCCGATATATCGAGCATTGCTAATCTATACATATAAAAATGAGCTCGACTTGATTTAGTCTTCCACTGATGCCCTAGTATGCCTGGCAAATATAAGCAAAAGCGCATAAAGTAGTAAAAACATCGTCTCTTTGGTGGTTGTTTTTTTCTGACTGCTTCTGGCACAAAACAGTCCAAGTCAAACAAGAGCTGGTGACAAGGGTAGTAAACCCCTTCCAAGTCTGACACTGCAGGGGTCTGGCAGACTCTGCTGAAGAATGGCAGACAATTTAATCTGCAAAGTAAACCATGTAAAAGGAAAGCTTTCAATACTAGTTTATTGCAAACAGTTTCACCAGTCAGTGACTCTGTGGATATTAACTTGATTTGTTAGCCAACTTCATTTGTCACAAAACCAGCAAGACCGATCTAAATTTTGGGTTTCTTATACTTTTCATTGACCATGAGTGTTTTATCATGTAGTTGGGCAACGGAAGTTAAAGGAGAACTCCGGCACAAAATGAACCTTTGGTCTTATTACACATTGTTACCTAGTCAACCGTTATCTGAGATTTGTTTTCATGATTGGCGAATGTTAATAGTTTTATCTCTACAAACAGTTTAGCCTATAACGCTAGTATAACGCTAGTATATAAGGCATAGAGTAATGACAAATAAAAATCACTTGTTATTACCACTAACAAGGCTCAAAATAGCCCCACACTAACACGACAGCATAATAAGGGTCCCTACATTCAAACCGAAGCATTGAGAACTTTGTCAGTGTTCAAACAGTTTAATATGAAGATATTTTATACACACAGTCAACTTCGCGAATACAGGAAGAAGCCATCTTTGAAAAATAGTCTCTACCAGTCGATCTACGAACCCCGATCCATGTGCGCTGGTGAGATGTGAATAAGGTGATAATGTGAGCGCGAACAGTAGGCTACGTGTACATATTGAAGAGAAGAAAACGGTTCGTGTTTGTGTTTCTTCCGGAAACAACGGACCATATGAGATTCTGCACAGTTCAGCGCACTTGGATCGGCGTTCGTAGATCGACTGGTAGAGACTATTTTTCAAAGATGGCTTCTTCCTGTATTCGCGAAGTTGACTGTGTGTATAAAATATCTTCTTATTAAACTGTATGGACACTGACAAAGTTCTCAATGCTTCGGTTTGAATGTGGAGACCTTTATTATGCTACCGTGTTACTGTGGGGCTATTTTGAGCCTTGTTAGTGGTAATAACAAGCGATTTTTATTTGTCATTACTCTATGCCCTATACTAGTGTTATACTAGCGTTATAGGCTAAACTGTTTTTAGAGATAAAACTATTTACATTCGGCAATCATGAAAACAAATCTCAGATAACAGTTGACTAGGTAGCAATGTGTAATTAGACCAAATGTTCATTTTGCGCCGGAGTTCTCTTTTAAAATAGGAGGGGAAACCATTTGATTTACTTAGATAAACATCAGGTTGACTGTCTATCTCTGATTTGATTCACTTATCCTATATCCTGTATCACACTTCCTAGGAGTTACCCGGTCAACTGGCAAGTGATTTTAACTTGCATTTGCTTGGCGAGTGTTCATTTTGTACCCTATTGGCAACTGTTCATTCAGTCCTGGGTGCATTTCTGAGGCCAAGCAACAGCCGTTACTCACATCTGTGGCTGAAAAGACCCATGGCGGGTTCTCCCTCTTCCATCCAGCGAACAATACAATGGGATTTAGGAAGGGTGTAAAACTCCTCTGTCTATCATTGAGAAGTCAGAGGACCTAGCAAGAGGTCATGGAAAAGGCCCTGAAAGGGTGGTTGAATGAAATTACAACTAGAGCCGCACAAAAAGCAATACTGTGGACTCCCAGCAGAGCGGCGAACAGAGCAGGAGGGGTGAGCAATGTGACATTGGCCAACCCCAGGATCTCCTTTTGGGGCAAAGGTCAGAGTGCTGGGCCTATCATACACAGAGCTCCCATTCATAGCCCAGCAGCGCACAAAGACGAAAGCTTGAAAAGAGCTGAGACCAGTCTCCTTCTTGACACCCATCTAATTTAGCTCTTTTTTATTTTCAGGCTCTCTGCTTCTCTCAGTTAGAGATGTGACCGGGTCTCAGGGACATCCCACAAGCACTGACACTTATTGATTCAAAACAACAACTAGGGATGCGCGATATATCGGCCGCCATATCGGTACCGATATTTTAAAAGCCGATAAATAATGGATTATGTCCTTCAGCTGAGACTGTTCGCCATGATGGTTTTGAATTGCTTGAAATATGATTGGAATCACTTCAAAAACAAACAAAATACATTTAAGTGGAACATAGGGGTGTGCGATATGACGATTTTTAATCGTGGACGATTAAAATGTCTCCACGATCTGCTTTTGAAGAAATATCGTAGTATCGTGTTACATTGCATTCTATCAGTTCAGTTCTGGCGCCTCCGTCTCTCAACTGTACAACGCGACGTAGCCTACACATGATCACACGTTAATGAATAGGTCCGGGACACTGCAATTCACAAAAGTTCATTATTTGCATAAGCCTTGCCGGTTAAACATTTAATTCACGCGCTGATGCGCTGTTCTAACGTGCGCTTTCCTGACCGCATAACCCCCGACGCTCACATCCACTAGAAGCCTGTCAAACAGCGCCTGAATACTGGACTAAGTTATCTCTCGAGTCTTATTAAGCTAATACTGTTAAATACGCACAATGTTTACATAAACAGGCTATGTCTAAAGTGAAAGCAAACATTTGAGAGAATATCTGGTGTAATAGGCGTCTATATTAAACGCGTCGCGTGCTGGTCTAAAAGCAACAGGAATAAATAGTAGCCTACTGCCGCTTGTCCTTAAAGGGATAGTTCACAAAAAAAAAAAAAAAAAAAAATCCGTCATTATTTACTCACTCTAATGTTGTTCCAAACCTGTATTAATTTCTTTCTTGTGCTTAACACAAAAGACATTTTTTTTTTAATGTGGGTAACCAAACAGTTGCTGGTCCCCATTAACTTCCAGGAGAGAACCTATAAAAAAACTATAAGGAGACCAGCAACTGTTCGGTTACCCACATTATTCAAAATAACTTTTATTTTCAACAGAAGAAAGAAACTTATTCGGGTTTAAAACATCTTGAGAGAGTAAATTAAGACAATTTTCATTTTTGAGGGAACTATCCCTTTAGTGTTAATAAAACAAAAAAACACAAGGAGAAAATCACTCACTGACTGAGAACTTTAATATATCTTTAATAAGAATCAATTTATTCAGTGAAGTCTATGTAGTGTTTTAATTTCATATTTGTTCGTTTAATTACTTCAATGCTACTGCTAAATACACCTACTGCATCTGAAAAAATAAAGCACTATTTATTTAATATGAATATTAATTTGTGTAATGTTTATCTTGTCTTATTTTTTTAATAACAAAGTAAATAATGACAAAGATTTTGTATCTTCGCCACTGGCCTAAATGTGTGGCTTTCTTTTTTTCTTTTGTTACCTAAGCTTTGTTTTTAACATTGGGACATTAGTTTGGCTGTAATGAACAGCCACTTGCAAAATATTAAAACCAACTTGAAAAAGAATCGTGATAAAAAATCGTGATCGTGATTTTCCTAAAAAAATCGTGATATGATATTTTTTCCATATCGCCCACCCCTAGTGGAACATGTGCAGCACAAGTCTGCCATATAGACTACATAAAATTATAATGAGAACATCATAAATGTGTTGAGGCATGTATTTGCAGGTGAAACTTGAAAAAAGTTCATTTCAGTTAAAAGATGAAACTAATGTATTATATAGACTCATTACATGCAAAGTGAGACATTTCAAGCCTTTTGTTATAATTGTGATGATTATGGATTAACACCAAATTCAAAATTAGAATGTTGTGAAAAGGTTTTCAAAAGATGCAAGCCATAATCATCAAAATTATAACAAAGGCTTGAAATATCTAACTTTGCATGCAATGAGTCTATATAATGTAGTAGTTTCACATTTTAAGTTGAATTACTGAAATAAATGAATAAAACTTGTGCATGATATTCTAATTTTGTATTGTGAGACTTGTTTTTGTAACAAGGCTCTCAAAAATTATATTAACTTATAAAAATTATAAAATTATCTTAAAAAAATTATATAAATATTATATAATATTTGAGTTTAGATGTAACAATCAATATATCGGCTAACGGCATTTAAAAATAAAGATTTATCGTACCGGAAATAATTTTCATATCGGTGCATCCCTAACATTAACATTCATCCCTTTTCTGTGCTCTTCTAACTGGATAGCATATAAGTACAGTTTACCATTACATTATAAAAAATAAAAAAAAACGCTTATACTAAAAACAATTGTATTGCTGGAATTCTCCAAATGGATGTATTTAAACTTAAATGCAGTATTCAATTGAATTAGGTGGAAAATGGGTGGAATCGTATTGCATCACAGCATTTGCATGACCTCAAATGGCCCCAATGCAGACAGACATCAACAGTGAACGACTAGCGTAATTCAAGAGGAGTCCGCTGCTGTGATGATGACATTTCCTCATAGCAACTGATAAGTAATCTCAACAATAAGAGAAAACTATGCGCTTACTAAACACCTTAGCTCTGGTGAAAGGTTAACCAATGAAAGTGAGCACAAAAAGAATCAAAAGAATGTTTCAGTGTGAAGCTCATTGCTCAATCAGTGATTGATTAGGAGAAGGTTTGGAAACCAATTGTCAAATCAATCGTCCCCAAGAGAATTTGCTCAGAACTGAACAATTAAAACTGACCCTGGTGTAACAACAACGATAAGCTAACAGTCCAACTCACCAATGACTACAAAAACCATATCAATAAAACAAAACCTTTTGATCAACTGGAATACGACTCATAATGCCGCCCAACCTCTTCATGCAAACAGTGTTACACACAGACTGTGCCAGTTAAAGTCATCTGACCGACATGGCTGCCTGCCAACCGATATCCCAGGGAGTGGCATGTCTGCGCACACAAAAATACAGAGCAAAACAAGCCTCTATTGACGCTTTCGTGGCCTAGGATGTAGGAAAAAATGGGATGGCGCAAGATAAGACTTCCTCTTTCAGTGGCGGCCATATGTCCTTCTGCATCAGAGACCTCGACAGGTCACGTAAACTTCGGACAGGCTAGAAGAGAGGAAAGCAGGGAGTCCGAGTAAGATGGTGGCGTAAGCTAGGCTGGACAGATGGGGAGTGTGTGGCGTGGGAAGGGTTAAGTCTGAGGAGGTCCATCTGTCGCCTCGTCTGTTGTGCTGACGGCCCTTGATCGGCTCCAGCAGAGAGAATGGACACAAAGTCGAACTGTGACTTCTTTCCATCTATGAGCAGCTGATTACCCACAGATGCCCAGAATGCCCAGCATTTAAGTTCTTAAACAAAACTCTATAATTGCTTTAGGGGAAAAAAAATAATAATAATAATTTAATATTTCTATTGTTTTTTTTTTTCTCTAATGGTTTTATTTCAACCAGACAACCATTGTAGCGAAGTAGATTTAAAACTGTAATTTTAATTTTAATGTTGCTAAAAAAAAGAAAGAAATTCATGAAATTTAATTTGTTTTTGCTCTAAATTACGATTTTATTTTAACCAGACAACCATTGATGTAAGTCGTAAGTAGATTCAAAATGTTAAATGTGAAAGTAAAATAAAGTTTAATAAAGTTTTAAGTTTTTCAATAAATGAAATGTAAACATTATGTAAATGCAAACATATATTACATATTCCGGTAAATAAAGCAAAATGTTTACAAACATAGCTATTTTAGTTCCCCTCACTCCACAACAAATCCTTTTTATTTAAATATTCAGAACAGAACAAGAATATAAGTAGCAATATATCATCAAGTCAAAGCTAATTCATAACGAATAAGAAACCGGTGTTGGGCTCACGTAGCCTCGCTCTCATTTACCACGAATCCAAAGGTTTCCATAATCAAGATGTATTTATTTACATTGATTATGTATACTAGGATCTGTCCTTTACAGTGAGCAGTGGTCACGCTGAATAGCACAGATTGTACTATGGACCATTTATATTAAACAAGTGTAACTTTTTTATACTTGTTGACTTTTAGATTTTTTTATAATAAACAGGCTGTGGTGTGGAACATTGTGTGTGTGCGCTTTTTCCATTTCGTAACAGCGGAAACAGACTAAAATACTTAGTCTCATAAAAATAAGAATAAGGCATAGTAGATATCATTTGAAACTATAAAGGGTTTACTTTTATTTGTGTGCACTCACAATAAAAACAAAACATTGTGCTTCTGTAAAAGTTGCGTGTAAAACATTGTGCACTCTTAGAAGAAAAGGTTCTATAGAACCTTAAAAGTTTCTATCAGCGCTACGTATTTGGAACCCCTAAAAGGTTCTATACACTCTTAAAAAAAAGGTTCCACTGGGTTCTATATAGAACCCCATAATTGTCCAATAGAACCTTTTACCGAGAAAAAAAAAGTTCTATATAGAACCATTTTGGAGTTCCATATATGAAGCGGGGGATGGAACCATTTCTGGTTCTAAATAGAACCATTTCTTCTAAGAGTGTTGTTTTGTATATTTGTGAATTATTTAAGTAAAATATAATTCGCATATAGACCTATTTATTCCTTTATGCTGCTATTTATCTGCACATATATCCAAATCCCTGAAAAACAAATTGATATGTTTAATGAGTCACAGAAACGAATCTATTCTAATTTAATAATGTTGTCGGTTAACGAACAATTAGCGATCGTATGTTAATGGTCAGGAAAAAGAAAATATAGCTGCGAGCAGTGATGACGGGCCCAAGCCGGTGGCACCGCAACCCTGGTGCCTTTAGTTACCCACGTTAAGGGCCAGTAAAATAATAATAATAATAATAATAACAATAATAATAATAATCCTAAGGAAAATAATAGGGCCTTCGCTCTTTCAGTAATTCTTTTTTGTCCTTAAAATAACTTACTAAGACTAACAGCATTGTTGCCAGAAAATTTAAATCAGATGTTTTTAAAAACAACCGTCTTAACTTTTCACCTGAAATCAATTCTGTTTGAAACTAAATGACCAAAAATTAAACATTACAAATCACAGCAGCATTAACTATAGCTAACAAAATCATTGCAAATTCAAAAGTGTGATAATTCAACATGAATCACTGAGCCGTACCCAATTCAAGCACTGCAGAAACACATTTCTCTGCAAGCCAAGAAAAGGAGAGCACTGAATGCCACTATTGCAATTCCAAAGATAAATTCCTCTCCACAAGTTCAGGCCCATTCTGTGCCGGTTCTGTTCATTCAGCTGGCAGGATTCACAGCCAGACGCTGGGAAGGGACACACACACACACACAAGCATGGCTGCTGTCACTAAGAGCCCTGTGATATGAAGAACACCTGGATCCGGAGGAGCTCGAACCTTCCCTAGAGTCACAACATAAGCGAGCTCAGTTCTTTCAGCGAGACTTAAGTGAGGTTATGCACATGCACACACACATGCCACACCTGCTGTAAGAATGCCGTCAGATAAGAGCGGCTTTAAAACGTTCAACAGAACAATAGAACTCATTTCTATAAAGAAAACTTTACTCTATACAGAGACCAAACAAAAAGTAGATCAGATGAAAAACAGGGTTTATTCAAAAACACTCCCTTGACTTCTAAACCCTGCATCTGCTGCAGTGGTTGCAGATCTTGTGAACGATTCGCAGTAACAAAGCATCCGGAAGTGATTCATTTTCAACAAGAATTGGCGATTTGAGAAGACAGTGGCCACTGACAAATGTCACAAAGTTGAAGTGATTAAGATTAGTAGTGCAGACTGGGAGCTCATGTTACCCACCACAATACAATTACTGGAGGCGTGTGGAAACTAGTGTTGTCACGAGACTGGAAATAATATCAATATTCAATGCCATTTTTATTTGAATATTCTCATAATTTGTCCATTTATTGAAATTCTAGGCAATCGATATTTTAAAGCTTCAAAAAGTTAATGACACGATCGCTTGATGGATGATGAACAGATTTTGGTTTAGGCATTTATTCACAAATATTGATCAATTACCTTTACAATTATCTATTGTAATCAACCTAATGTACCTAATGTTTGCTCACTCAATGCATTTATGATTTATTAATGGGGTAATTAGGGCTGTGCAAAAGTTAATTGCGATTAATCGCATCCAAAATAAAAGTCTGTGTTTACATAATATATTTGTGTGTGCTGTATATAATCATTTTGTATATATAAATACCTATGCATGCATGTATATATTTAAGAATTATTTGCGCTTAAATTCTGTATATATTTATAAATACATAATCTATATTATATATAAATATAAATATTTTATATATTAATAACATATTTTCTTAAATATATACATGCATGTGTGTGTATTTATATATACAAAATAATTATATACAGCACACACAAGTATATTACGTAAACACAGACTTTTATTTTGGATGCGATTAATCGCAATTAACTTTTGCACAGCCCTAGGGGTAATTTTGATTCAATAGCTGTATACACGGCACAAGAAAGCTTGATTTCAAAATTTAATTAATTTACAAAAAAAGACAGCCAGTAATAAAAGTACAAATGAACAATAAATGTTAGCGCAAATACATGTGAAACTCGAAAAATTTGAATATCATGCAAAAGTTCATTTATTTCAGTAATTCAAATTGAAAGGTGAAATTAATGTATTATATAGACTCATTACATCCAAAGTGGGCTATTTCAAGCCTTTATTACTCGAGTGGTTATGACGCAATCGTAAGCCTACTTTATGAAAAACTGCTTCTACGAGGCCATAACGTAAGCTACAAAGTAATGGAGCATTTTATACATTGTCGTGTTTCTTTAGGAATAAATAAAGGACAAATTTGGTCTTCAAACGCCTTAGATGTAAAGTTATTCACCGTCAAAGAGACGCCAAAATGAATGGGAGTCAATGGGAATGCTAAGTTCTGCTACAAGATGGCAGCTCCCGCGAGGCTTCAACTTCCGCTCGATGGATTACCCCCAAGGTAACGACGCCGTTTGTTTTTCACATTGCGGAAATCATACGGCCATAAAGTATGCAAAAGAACAGATTCTAGTGCTTTAACACATTGCATGCTTAAAAAAAGAAGGTTGAGTACGCTCAAGGCCTAGGCTAACGCCAGTCGGACCATAAGCTTTGACAGAACACGCCACATGCTGATTAATGCAACATTTGACAATATTTACACAACAGGGCACTGGACATTTGAAGTAACAAGCAGCTTCTTTCACCCAATTTCTTGTTTTCACATGGAATTATCACAGTGAGCAAAGGTCAGCACTAGTGTTTGGCGATATGCTCCATTTTCATATCGTCCTATCGTCAGCCTGTGAGATCGGCGATACACGATATTATCGTGAGGGGGCGGGGCTAACTTATTTGATTATTAACTTGATTATTTAGCCTACTCATTAATTTGCTTGTTTTATTAGCCTACTTCGTTTTATATACGAGAATCTTTTTTCTATTTTGCTAGCAAAGGTGGAGTGTTTATTAATAGGATCAGGTTATTTCCTGGTATAGTGAAGTAAAAAAAAGAGATCCTTTTGTTTGTCAACGGGAAATTTACGGACACAAATTAGCCTATTCTCATGCCATTACATGCAGCATTTTGGTCTATATCTGCACGAGATGAAAAGACGTTTTAATAATTTCTTGGGTCAGAAAGAGTCGGAGTTTGCGTGCCCCCCTGTGCGTTCTCTGCGCACTTCACATGCGCACTTCAGTAAGCACGAAGTACGCGGGTTAATGTGTTTTAAATGCCGATAGAAACAAGAGCAAGGGCCAAACGTCTAGCTGAGTCGATCGGTTTATACTTATACTTATGACTTGACTCTGATAAAGGAAACGTTTACATGACCACATGCATTGTCAAGTTTATTCAACATAATCAGGTTAAGAACGTCGTCGCATGTAAACGCGCTCAATCTCTGAAAGTGAAAGTAAAAACGGACTGCTTTCGGCATCTGCATTAACGCCGCGTTCCCTCAGAGACGACGATGATAACGGTAACTATAATACTATTTTAGTGATATTATTATTAATACTGTTTAGTAATTGTATTGTTTTTAGTGTTAGTGTCATTAAACGTTTTGTTAATGTGTTACAGAAACAAATACTGACGAACAACGATGCCGTTTTCATCTTGGATCTGTAGGAAATTTAATTTTGCGTCTGTTAAAACGAGCACACTTGATAATTTGTGAATGGATCACCTTGCGATTGAATTTTGATGTGGGATGTTTTTTAGTCTGTTTTAAAAACATTCTCTTAGAGGAGTCCTCATTAGTGCGTGTGTTGTTGCAATTGTTATGAGGTGATGTCGTTGTAAATTTAGGCAAGGCAAATTAATTGTAGTTCCTAATATTCATTTAATAACAATACTAGCTTTATAATAATAATAATAGGCCTAATAATAATAATTTAATACATTATGGTAAAACGAGCCAATTATCGCATTGATATCGTCAAGGGCATCTGCCATCGGCGATATGTCAGACTATCGTCGATACACGATACTATCGTCTATCGGCACAACCCTAGTCAGCACCTCTAATGACAGCACACATGCACTGAAGGCTTGTAAACAAGGACAGTCCACCCCAAGAGTGCTGTTGGCTTGAAACCAGGTGAGGGACACTTGATAGGAAGGTCACTGAGCTCGGGGTTGGCAAAGCCCAAGCAGGCCGGGACGGGTTCGATGCCCGGTGCTGGGCTTTCATGTCACAGGCCTATTGAACACAGTCTCAGAGTTCAGATATCTGAGCAAAATGTTAACAGCACTATTTCCTGAAATCAGAGCTGGTCTAATATAAACAATGAGAAAACAAGGTCATTATGGTCAGATGCTGGCGAACAAGTTCTCATCTCGCGGAGCAGCTCCTGTGCAAATTAAAGCTCTCAAATACAGAGTAAGAATTCATTGACAAAAAACATGAAATACAAGTAAGATCTGAGTAGGGATTGGGAACTGTAATGCCTTCTCTTCAACTCAGGTGAGCAATAATTCGATTTTTATGAAAAAATATTAACATGTAGGGCTGGGTATTGACACAAATTTCACAATTCGATTTCGATTTACAAGCTTGCAATTCGATTCAATTTCGATTCCGATTAAATATTGATTATTTTGGAAATCAGTTACAATAAATGGCAAATTTTCTCAAGGAAATCAAATCTCTTAACTAATGCTGTAAACTATGGGAGTCTAGTTGTAGCCTATAGGCTTCATTAGCCTAATATGAAGGTAATAATTAACTGTTTTGTAGCTATAAAAAACATTTAAATTACACTTTTATTTATTTTTATAATAAGAAGATTATATGAAATATAAACATTTAAATGGTGGCTGTCATAAAAACTTGCCAGATTTATTCAAATATGCATTAAATATTGAAGAACATTAAGATTATAATGCATATGTAATATGGTGTATATATTTAGCAAAATGTGAGAAAATCCCTAACCAGAACAGTACATTGAGGCCTAATGTGATTGATTTTATATTAACACTCATGTTGCAAGCATAGTGAATTCTGTTGTCAATCAAAAAAAAAATCAAACAGTGAGAATAAACTTAGATCATAAAATATGGTAAATCAGCAGCAACATTAACAGCACAGTCATCGTGATTCAGTCAGTGAGAGTGATATGGCATGTAGTGGAGGAGAAAGAAATGCAAGGAAGCAGGGGGAAAACCAAAACGTCACTGAGGAATGAAAAGGAGGGGGTGCGGAGAGCAGGCGTGCATACATACAAGCTCAGATTTATACTGCTTTTCCTTTTCAGGAATTAACAACTGTGACAATTCAGTAGTGTAGCCAATATTTCGATATACTGAAATATCTGAAACAGCTTCAATACTCCTTTTCTCCAATAATGATCAATGATACGTCTAGTTGCTCATTTCTCACTCGATTTACAATGACACACCCGCCTCCTCTCACTCACTCGCATTTATACGTGGCGCACACTAGGGTTAGGCCGATAGACGATGCCATCGTCCTGACAGACATCACGATGTTGAGCCGGCGCTAATAAAGAGAACATGTAACATTATCTGACCTGAGAAACTGATTTTTAATGCTTTAGTGCAGACGCCACTCTACGGCCAGCTTTGTGCATTTCATACACTTCCTATATTAGAAAAGGGACAGGGACTTTCTCCATTGTACCGTCACAGTCAAGATAAAACATTACACGTACAAAGAAACCAATTACTGCTCGCAGATTGAGTTGAAAGGGCGTCTATGGAAAACAATGCAACTTCTCCGTGTCCTTTAATCACCGTGCCGGAGACCCATGCAGCTGAACCAGCATGTTAAAATCATGACTGCCCCGAGGCACCATGGGAGGGCTTTTTGGCTCAGATTAGAACATAAAAATCGAATTTGTTCCATTGGGTTTTGTAGTTCATTGGGCCTCTTGTCCATCAAGTGGGCTTAGTGTTTATTTGATGCGATGTGTGCGTGGCACGGCATCACGGTCTGAAGGAAACACCTAAAAATGTACTTTCTTTTTAGGGCTGCACCACAAAAACAAGACATCTTGTGGAGATTAAACTATATCAACAAACCAGGTGGTTGCATGAAAATAAAAGAAGGCCATCTAGTTTTAGTTTTGATCTGTGTGCTAAAATTAGACCAAGGACAAAAGTTGGCGTGCAAATGATTTGACATGACGTAAAAATCCCACCACAGTAACCATTTGATTTGTTCCTCGTCTTAACTTCCCGATAGCCATGAGACACCCATAATAATAAGTCTTGGAGATTTTATGATGGGACATAAGCAGAAGGACAAACGCCAGCTCTATAGTCTTGGCAGCACATCCCTCTAGATACAAGCGTCTCTTCATTTACTAAATGGACACGTCCGTTCCATTGCCAAAAGAGAAGGGAGATGAATGATGAGACAAGTGAAGAGTTTAAGCTGCATTTCCTTGCACATAAGTGCTACATGCAATCTGGAGGAAGAGGACCACACCCACAACCACAACCCACCTACAGCACTTCCTCTGAACTTGTGCTCTGAACACGTTCTCAGCGCGTCTGGTCTAAACGGAGTATATCACAGCATTGAATTAAATGAAATGCAATGCAACCCAATGTGAAACCAAAGCAGGATCCAGCCTACAGTGCATCCCAAATCACGCTGAAAACAACAGTAAGCCATAAGTACCCACATGGTATACTATTTCCGGTGGATTTGTGAAGTGTGCATGCATGGTTTGTGCATGCTAAGCCCCTTGTGCAACAGTAGAGGAATTGTAGAAATTAAAAATCAAGGCAATGCATTCAAATGCTAGCATGCAAAGTCAAATACAATGAATTCATTTTGAGACTCCTAATACTCCCACACTGACAAACTACATAGTAACTATTAGGGCTGTATTCAACCAAAGAAATCCTTAGTCGACCAAAGTCGAGTCCTGCTCGACGATTAGTCGACTAAAAAAAAAAAAGAAAAACGTGATATTTTGATTAAACATTTTTTAAACAATTGTCATTGAGCATTTATAAAACAACAACGAAAAAACATCACAAATAAATAAAACTATAATAATAATATAATTCTTTGAAAATTAAGTGATTTTTTAACTGCAAAAAGTGAAGAGCTCTGTCCTAGGTCTATAGTACAGTCCCAATCGCGCACCTGACCACACCACACGCTGCAAAAAATATAAATGCTATCTGCCACATAATGAAAAATCCCAACAAAAGCTCTCGTTTATACAGGCTTTATATTCTTCTTTACTTTCAAAGCTATGGGTTAACTTTAGTCCTGACGATCAAGGCGTTTTAAACAACACTCAAAAAAACCCAAATAACTTAAAAACAATCCTAATAGGCTGTACCGCGTATAGGTTTATTTTCGTTTTGTTGCATTATTTAGGCTATTTTCAAATGCGTCAAGTGTACAAATAAAAACGAAAACATTAAGAAAACACAATCTATTGAGTCAGCATGATATAGCCGTTAAAAGGCTGCTCACGTCTTTTGCGCGCTCAAGTTCGATTTTAAATGTAGGCGCGCGACTTGCGCGCTCATAATGGCAACGCGATCGCCTCCCTCCACAGTCTTGTCGTCTTTGTTTTAAAATGCAGCCAGACAAAAGATTTATATTTCCTGGACATTTTGTCGACTAAAGCCAAAACAAGCAGCGTTCTAACAGAATGAATACAGCATCCCTTACCGAGCGCGAGCAGCAGCGCAGCCAGCCACAGGTGCGGTTCCCGAGTGTATTATGTGTGTGCGCTAAACTGTGGCGCAGTTACAAAAATAGCCTAAATTAAAGCATTTTAAAGTTGGGGACAAAACATAGGCTAATTATATTTAGAATACAGTAATAAATAACTGATTATAAATGAATAAATATCAAGGAGTAAGTCATTGAAAAATTCCTTCTATTGGTAAAAAAAAAAAAAAAATGCAACTGGTCGACCAATAAGAATGTCAGTCGACCACGACGGCATCGACCGATTAGTCGACTAAACGACTAAAGTTGACAGCCCTAGTAACTATAATTAACTTTATTTTCCAGCCTAAATGTGCAGTCACATTAGCGTGTAAAATTCAAAAGGTCCATTGTTAATAACGTTGAGATGTAAGAAGCAATTACCTTTCAAAACGAGCAGCATTCTGTGGGTTTACACGACCAACTTGAAAATGAGATTGCCCTCATAAGAAACTCCTATTGCATTTACTGGATTTCACTCGCAAACTTTTGCAGAGCAATGGTAAATGTGATCGTACCTTTATTCATGTATTATCCTGGTCAACGTCTACCAGCGCAGCGCATTCTCACTCGCAAGTGGATATTGTTTTTCTCAACGTGAAACAATATAAATCACGATAAGCATATGCTGACTCATGTGTGCGTTCTGTACGCTAATTGGCGCAGTCTGCTTTATTAGCAACGTTTTTTTCTCGTTCGTGCTGCTTGAGATTTGTTCTTTATATTTTTTTGCTTATATATATCGTTTAATGTTTTCGACTAAAAGAAAACCGGTAACGCTTCCTTTTACAGTACAGTACTTACCTAGAAAGTACTGGCTAATATAAGGTAAGTACATGGAACAGGGGTTCAGTACTAGTTATTACCCAGTAATTGCAGTTACTAAAATAAGTACATAGTATTTACATGGGTAACTGGACTGTAAAAGGAAGCGTTACCAGAAAACATTAGCTTGCTGTGAATATTGTCTAATCGTAAGCTTGTTCGGACATGGTGAAAAAAACTGAAACTTAAAAAAAAAAATGATGTTAAATGTCATTTAAAGAAACGAATATTCGATTTTACAGGCCCAAATATTCAAATACAATTTTTTTTTTTTTTTTTTTTTTTTGGAAAAAATGCCCATCACTAATTAATACAAACCCCGGCCATGTTGAAATGTGTTCCAAGCAAAACAAAGCTGCTTTCTCATCGATATGCAAATTGCAGTCATAAAATACCCATCTTTAAGGTGTCAATACAGCGAAGACAGCAACCAACTCAGATTTAAATCAGCCTCATCCTGCACTGCATGCACGTTACAGGCCCGCTTATGCAGAAAGACTTGGTGTTGACTCATATTAGCACCAGCGCAAGACTCAATGGTTACACTTTTAAGGTGTCTTTGTTACAGTGTAATTACAGTGAGTAATTTTAAGCAACTACATGTATTTGCTTGAGGGTTAGTTATTACTATGATACATATGCAACAAGGACACTTTAAAGTGTAAACTAGAAAAGTGAGCAGATGCAGAGATGGCCTCGTTGCTTCTGTCCAAGTCGCAAACCCAAAGGAAGAGCCCGATTGCAACTCTGATCTCTGTGCTCGCAACGTACGAGCATGTGTACGTTAATGATGCAAGTTTTCTGCTCTCTAACCACAGAGCTGAGCCTGTTCGAAGCACACAGACTCTTTCAATACCACATTAACATGTGGGCCGCCGAGAGGGGAAAGGAGGAGGTGGAGTAACCTGGGAACAAAGCCTCTATAGTTGTCTCAAGCCTGGCTATGAGAGTTATGTAATTTGACTGGCAAGGCTGCATTTCCCCACCGGAGTTTTGCAGACTAATCTCACTGAGGGACGGAGCTGCTCTAGAAAGCGGCGAGGACATGAAAAACGTGCTTGTAATGAGCAGCTTTCATCTGTAGCGGTGCCAAACGCCGTTGCAGTCGGCAGATAACGCTGCAAAGATGATCAGATCGTTGGTACGTACGTGGCTTTCAAGGGGAAAAGGGCCGAAGCAAGAGCCTATGCTCACCATAAGCATCCCGGTGGATTTAGAACGGTTAAAAATAAAATCTGATTCTGATTTACTGCTCTGGGTGCCTGGAAACCATGTGACTGGCATCACATGAGAAGTGGAAGGGGTTGGGACACACACACACACACAGCGCGCTGCCGGCATAATGAGCTTTGTGATCAGTCTTGGTGTCTACTGACGGTAAGCAGATATGGTCTGATTTCAAGAGGTAAACACCAGAAGAACTACGAGCTCCACAGGGACGAAGAAAATGGAGGAAATTATCAGTGTTTCCGAGGGTTAAAACGGATCTCGACTGCTGTTTATATCTGTAGCCGTCTGTCAGCCTGTACGCCAAGCAGAAACAGCAATCTCTTCTGCGGTAGTACCATTCTACGTACAAAACTTCAAGAAACAAAACTCGAAAATCTGAATAGACTTGATACACAAGTTGTTATTCGCTAATGCTCTTCCCATCCACTACTGTATTTTATTTTCAGATATGAGCCCGACCGATAAAGGGTTTTGAAGGCCGATACCGATGCAAATGTTTTTTGGTTTTAAGATCCGATATATCGGCCGATATTTATATTTATTTTTTATATATCAGAAATGCGCAACAAAACTTTAACAGATTTCCCTAACATTAGTTATTTGTAGTTATTTATGAGTTTTAACTAAAATAATATGATAATGCATTTTAAAAAGAAACTTGTTTCTTTTATTGTCACAACAGGACAGACTGATGATAGTGGCGTTAGCTAGCTTTATGGTTATGATGAGCCATAATTTAGCAATGGATAGTCATTCTGCAAATTGTAAAACATACATTTTCAATATAACAGGCCGAGGCGAGATGATGCGTCTCATTGCTATAACGGTCACGCGCTATTAAAGAAATACTTCAGTCACATTGTCAAAAGTTTAACACTGTAGCAACGTAACGTAATTATTACTAGCTAATTCCGCTTCACTCTCGGCTTATTTAACCGCATCAAAACTGGACATGATAGTCACAAATTTTGTCATGCTTATTTGAGTTTAGAGAACTGATGGAGATGTTCTATCAATTGTTATTCAAGCAATGTATGTCTCGTGACCAACTCAACGAGTGTTGCCAACAGGGAGGGTGTAGAGCGCCCTCTGGTGGACAAACTATACAAACTCCAACACTCATGACATGGTTCAAGCGTGTTTCGTCCGTTTTTATTATATTTTTGAAATATTCATTTATCGGCCATTATAACTGCCGATACCGATAGCTTGGAAAATGCCTAATATCGGCCGATAATATCGGTCTGGCTCTATATGGAATTGTCAAATATACCACTGGTTGCATACATTTTTAAAGTGAGAGCTATGGTGGATGTGATCATCTGTTAATATTGGACGCATCGATGAATAACTATAGATGTTATGTATCATCACAACACAGACAAAAATGTAAGTTTTTTACTCTACTTCGACTTCATGATAGCCACGCCTGCATCTACCGCCATCGACCGCTCTACTCATTTCCATCAAATGGTGCATTCTCTATTAAACTGTAAAAGCACCAGTTGATCGCTATACAGCAACCCAGCAGTCCTGTCAATCATCAACGTCAACGACGGCCAAAAAACAAACATAGACAACTAGATATGGGTCGATACACGGTTATACAATACATCACGATAATAAGCGTGAATGGAATTGTAAAGCACAGTGAATTATTTATTTTGCGTTTCAATAATAGTTTTCCATCAACTGGTTAAAATGTTCAACACCGCATTCAATCTCTGACAGCGGATGGCGCTTCTTGAACAGCGTTAAACTTGTAAAAAAAACCTGTAAACACATCAGCTACGCTACTTTCTGCTTCTGAACAATTTAAATGTTTAAGAGCCATTCATATATATATATATATATATATATATATATATGAAGAGTTCAGATGCAAAAACCTCTAAATGCCATTTGAAATTTTCTTCTTTAATGATGATTTTTATCAAACTTGTATATTTAAGTTCAGTAATTTCACTTAAATAACAATTAATAGGTAATTATCATTGCCATTTAAGTGAAATCACTGAACTTTAGTATACAAGCTTGATAAAAATGATCATTCTAGAAGAAAATTTACATATTTTTTCACACATACATACATTTTCATTATTCATATTTTTTATATTTTAATCTGGACTGGATGAAATACCCCTTTCCAGTAACACTTTACAGTAAAGCTCTATTAGTTAACAACTTAACACTGATTAATTCATTAGTTAACAATATCGTGATACAGCCAACATATTCTCTCCTGTCTGACTCAATCCATGTGGAGCAAAGAAGTCAAACTTTTCTAGACTCGTCACTGCAGATCTCATTGCACAAGCCAACGATGATTGATTGATTTATTGTGTGATTAAATCACTCAAAGTTCAACAAAGTTGCATTCAGGTAGGAATGTAACGCACAGGTCAAATCTGTCGCATTTGGCACTTTTTGTCCAAAATAATATGTTAGTTTACTAATTTTGTGTTCTACAGAGGAAGGTCTTGGTTTTAATGCGCAAGCGATGAAAACTAAAAATTGTACTCTTCTTTTAAGCATTTCTTAGAAAACCGCAGCAATATTGCCTGTGCTATGCTAGCTTTCATGGAAGACAGTCGCTACATAGTCTCATGAAGAAGCATGGTCACATGAGCTGCGTGCTGGAGAGGGAAGCAGTGACCCATTTAAACAACAGCCTCTACACACACATAACAGAGAGAAGGCAAATCCACACTCAAAAACCCTTAACAAAAGCGGTGGCAGGCAGGGCCCAGGCATGCAATAAGCCCTGCTCTTAATACACACATTCCAGAGCTGAGCCGTACACCTGCCTGTTGGTACTAGCATCGGCGCCGACAAACTCACATTCACATATAAAACCTGCATGTTCAAACATATACACTATTTAACCAAGAGTTCAAAAGCCCATAGTCAGTATTCCCAAACTAGCAATGAGATGAAAACAATACCTCAAGATAATTCAGAATAAACATCCCAATGCAGCCAAAGCCACTGACACACAGATATTTCAGCATCAGTTGTGTTTACTCATAGCCAACGGTAGCACCAAAACGAGGAACTAGCCAGTAACAGTCAAACCATCATTACTCGCCGCAACAAGAAAGAAAGATGGGATTTACCGATTCCATGGCCGTCTTCAGATGGGAAAGGTTAAAATCCAGCTAAAAATGCTGAAGATGTGGCTGTGAAGTCCAAGCAATCCTGCGGAAGCAAAATGAAAGATAGATTAGTCTCCTGAGTATTGATGTTTCACTTAACATTAAATTATATATATATGGAGGGGTGGAACAATATATCACAATACAAAAATGCAACAATATGTATTGTGGATAGCTCACCCAAAAGAAAAAATTACTGATGTTTACTGAGATTTGGTGTAAATTTGGTATACTATATATATAATAATGCAATGGGGGAATATTTGTGGGTCCTGATAATGCCACATTTCTTAAGTTACCAGTAAAAAGCAGCCGACATTATTTTAAATTATTTTAAAATTAATTGCGATTAATCGCATCCAAAATAAAAGTCTGTGTTTACATAATATATTTGCGTGTGCTGTATATAATTATTTTGTATATATAAATACCTATGCATGCATGTATATATTTAAGAATTATTTGCGTTTAAATTCTGCATATATATATATATATATAAATACATAATCTATATTATATAAATATTTTATATATGAATAACACATTTTCTTAAATATATACATGCATGTGTGAGTATTTATATATACAAAATAATTATATACAGCACACACAAATATATTATGTAAACACAGACTTTTATTTTGGATGCGATTAATCGCAATTAATTTTTGCACAACCCTATTTTAAATATAACTAGTTAGTGAAAGAGTTCAAGGCATATTCATCTAAAATAATTCTGTATTTTCATCTTCAGAATCATGAATATTGTTATTCTGGTGTCTCTATTGTCCTGTGCTTTGGGTTTCAGCACCAAGTCCAAGAATATTCATTTACACAGACAATGAAGTATCAAAATTCAGCATTTTTAATCAACAATACATTTTTTGTGAACCTTTTATTGTAACTCTGAGTATCTCAATAATATCGTATTGTGAGTTCAGTATCGACATATATCGAATCGTGACATGAGGGAATCGTTACAACCCTATTTTACTGTAAAACTTAGAGCATGAAATGCCAGATCAAGCCAAACACACACAAGGAAAAGAAGGTTTCACCCTTGTGTTTTGGCATAAGCGGTCCAGCTCAGCATTTATGGCGAACTGGTTTATCACGATTTCGGGGGTCAGTTGGTGTACTGGGACACAATGGGCACATTCCTACGTTGCTGTCACCCAATCCGACGTTACATGCTAACAGCTGCAACAAGAGTGTGGTATTCAAGGCTTGACTGCAACGTCTACTGAACCATTATCAGTCTGTCTCATAATATTAATCTTTCCAGATACAGCAAACACAAAAGTTGATGAAAAATCTAAAGCTCAGTCAAAATAAATGCCCCTTTTGAGAATTAAATAGTGATTCACAAAATATAGTTGAGCTTACTGGTATTGGTGGTGTTTATTTTATCACTTATCTTATTGGTCTGATATAGGCCAACTCAGAAGTTAGCATCACCCTGGTTCCCTCAACAAAAACCCAACAGGATTTTGGATTATTGCAGAAAATAAGTTATTTGACCAAAAAAAGTTTCTTACATGTTTTTGTTTGACAAATGAACAACATAAGTCTAAACACAGAAGGAAAAAGCTGAAAGTAGGCTATAAACGAACCACACCATGGTTGCATAACCATCACAATGCTTCCGACAACTTGAGTCAAATTGAGACTTGATATTGTGTAATAGTGTTTAATGTTAAATTACATTGGAATTATTAAAACAATTTAAATTACAGTGTGGAGTGGGTCACCACAGTGGAGCATTTTGTTTGCCTGTTGACTGATTTCATTATTTTCTTTTTGCTTTGGATGAAGGAGCATGTAAATCTTAGCATCAATATGCTACTGCTAGCAAATAGCTAGCTAAAGTCTATCAATTTAATTAAATGTCACTGAATCAAATGAAATATAATTGGATAAATGAATATAATAAATGCCTTAATGAATATAATAAAAATTCACGTTGAGACTACTTAAATTGGGTAATTTAAAATTACTTAATTCCATTATGTTGAAGTTACATGAACAAATTATGTTTGTTTAACAATCCAGTTATGTGGCACCTGTTGACAAATAATTTTTTGGAGTGAATCATCAATGATTGTACCAAAAACATTTTATGCAAAAGGTACAAAATTGATTCAGCTGACTATAAACGAGCACTGGGTCCGGTCACTATGAGGACAGGAGAGACCACATTAAGGGCAGTCCTCACTCAGATGGGTGTCTGGGAGGGCCAGACCGGATCCTCCCCACAGAAATGTGCCAGATTGGATTAATCCTGACTGGAGAGAACGCCCTCTTAATGGAGCTTCGAAATGAGACTGTAATCTTACCAAGAAAATCCTCTGAACACAGAGAACAAGAGTAGCTCAAACACACATCAAATAAACAAGTCATTTAGGAAAAACAAGATATTTAAAAACACAAAAAAAAATAATAAAAGGTCACTGAAGTGTGTCAAAACCAGTTTGAGAACAGCTGGAACAGAAGTTTAAGTCTCCCAGACCAGTTTACTGTGTTTATTTGGTGATGATGGTGAATCAGTCTCTCCTGTCCTGCTTTGTTGACCCTTAAAAGGAAACCCGAGGCCTAAGGAGAGCTTTTAAAGCCCTTTAAAAATCACCAGTCCAATGGGCTGTTTGTGTGTAGACGAAAGGGCATGTTTTCACAATGCTTTCACAAAGGAAAGAAACTTCTCTGCAGAGGAACAGACCTGCCAAGCTTGCCACATCCTGACCATCAGGCTATGATGAACAACCAAAAAAACAGGCAAAACCAGCAAACCCTGTTAAAATCAACTGGTTTAACACATACAGGTTAAAAAAACAAGCCTAAGCTTAAAAATATGCTGAAGCCCAGCCAAGCATAGTCAACTTTATTAACAGAAAAGAGACAGGGACTAATTTAAAAGGCAAGATTTAATTAAAAATGGCCCCTCTTGAACATTTCATAAGCGTGTTATTCCAAAGATGTTCACAATCAATTACCAAAATAAAGATTTATTTTAATTAGGATGAACGAGAAGTAGTGGCTGACTTAGTTTGTTTTCTGTGGATTAACTTGCATTTATTACTTATTAACCACAAGGCTAATAAATGTGCACTAAAAGGAAATAAGCTATTTTTTGATTTCATGCGGACGATATCCAAAACGGCCTCTTCTGCAATGTTTTAGCAAACTCTCATTCAGTCAGTTATGATGAGTAAAATCAAGTCCACGCTAAAACAGTTACTTGAAGTCGGGTCAAATATATTTTGTGCTCCCCCATCCTTCAACAACAGCTTCTTAGCAAAGCCTAAATTACTCCGTGATAACGAGTTCATAAACACTGAAATAGGGCATAAAAAGGTACCTTGGTAAATGTAAAACAAGTGCCACACAACCAGGAACTAGCACAAGATTGGGTGACCACACACTGCCGTTTTTGCAGCTTCACTTCATTTAATCTTTTTGGACAGGGACCAGTTTGGAGGTAAAGTAAGTTTCAATGTAAAAGGGCTTTCCTGCTGTTTGCGACTACATTTTGGTAGAGGTCGCACTGGTGTTGCCACCATGTTGAGCAACTGATAGATACCATTTCTGCATATTAGAAACATCAAATGGCAAAAGAAACAAACCCGCGCAACTAGGGCTGTCGCGGTTATGGAATTTCCCTTGCGGTAATGTTGAGTGGCTCAATAGCGCGATATGCGGTATTACCGCCATTTATTTATTTATTTAATTAATTATATGTTTTTGTTGCTATATAAATAATGTTTACGATGTGGACAAAAACGAGGACATTTTCAGTAACCAATGCAACCGAAACTAAATAGCGTCGACACAGTATATGCGCATTGAAAGACTTTCACTCAGCGCGCATATTGTTATGACAACGGACTTTGAGCGAGTCATTGAACCGTTCATTCAACGAACACGTTTAAAAAAGCTGATTCAACAAGATGTTATTTATTTTTAACTTTGAGATTCAACTTTAAGGCTCAGCTGAGCAGCAATGCGTCGCATAGGCAACGCTGAAGCTGATGCTTCACTTATTAGAGACCTATTGATTCAATGCGTGACTCACTGATTTTATTTCGGCTTCCTTGTGTTGTGGGATGCTGACCAGAGCTGCTACTGACGCGGATTTATGGGAAAATACCCGTGAAGAGAACGTTAAAATGATGATGCGACAAATTTTTCGCTTCCCTTTGACACGACAAGCTTTTCACGACTTCAAAGACAGACACAGGTAATTGCACGCGCTCTGCCGATCTCTTTCATTCACTGTCTGTGTGAAGCATGTAGGCTACACATCATCACCATGATAAACAGTCTTGTTATCGTTATGAACTTGTTTAACATTCAATACACATGCATTAAGTTCAAAACAAGAAGGGTATAGCCTTATAAAAAAAAAAACGTGAATATCGCGGTTGCTGCCGTTACGTGCTATCCTCTGCGGTTGACTTGTCAGAAGCGCGGTACTACAATATTGCAGTTACCGCGACAGCCCTACGCGCAACTCAGTTTATCAGCTTGCAGAAATACTTGACAGTGCAGCGCGAGCTCAGAATAGGGTTACTCGCGGGCCAATCTTCAATCACGCGACACCAGTTACTACACAGCGCTGGCGAGAAAGCATTTAAACTCACCGCAGTATTAATAACATCACAGCGAGATCCAGTGGGAAGCATTCGTATTCAGCACCGAAGCAAATCATAAACAACTTCCAATCCAAAAAAAAAAAACAACATTCAACATGTATTTAATATAGCAAAGCTAACTGTAACCATGGTATTGCGGCAGCAATAGTCAAAAATAATAATAATTCTTCGTATAACCTTTTAAGAGTGAAATTTTTCAAGTGCTTTCAAGAGCTTCACACTTTTTCCAGCGCTTTAAAGCTCTAAATATGATCCAATTGTAATGTTATTTGTAATACTAAAGGTTTAAAGATGAAGGAAAACTAAAACTTTGTGGCAAACAAACACATTAATTTTTAATGAAATTACCACTATAACCAGTAGATGGAAGCCGAGGAGCACTTAGTGACTTTTTTCCATATATTAGGGAGTAGAAATGACTAGGAAGTAAAAAACAACAACAACAAAAACATTCCTCATTTTCTTTATAGTAACGTATAAAAAGGTTGCAACCTTTCACAGCCTCTGAAGCTGTCGGTCATTTTTGTATGACACTAAGGAAGAACAATGGTACATTTAATAAGAGTAGAATATATTGAAGCCCTGTAGCATATAGTTGCTTTATTTCAAAATCAAGGTAAATTTGCACATTCATTAAAACAGCAATTAGTATCCTAATAAGAAACTGAAGTTCTCAACAAAACAAACTAACCTGCAATTACAAATTACAAATAAATTGCAGACCATTCAATAAAAACGGGTTCAGACGATATTCCCAAGCATCACTTCTTAGTAGCTCACAATACGAATCACTAAAAAAAATTAAACTGATTTTCAAATAACAGATTTATTTCCAAACCATTAACAATTTCCAATAACTTTGTTGTACATAGAAGGTTCAATTAACGCTTGAAATTGAACATTCTTTATGAACTTGTGTTTGTAACTTAATTGACTAGGAATGAAATTAGAATTTGGAAAGTTTAAAAAATATCCATGATACTGAACCTGAGAAACAGATATGCAATACTATGCATAGCCTATAAATAATGCAAATCAATAATGCCCTGGTAAAATCAGCCATTTGGCATTACAGGAACAAAAACAACCTCGATCCTGTTCAATTGAATTCAAGTTTATTTGTATAGATCTTTTTAACAATATATATTGTTTCAAAGCAGCTTTACAGAAAGCGTACAAATGATGAAAGCATTCTGTAATCAGCCAGAGATATGCGTGTCAAAGTACACAGTAATATAGGCTACAGCTATAAGATAATACATGCGGTTAGTTAGCGTTATTTATTCACTTAAGCAGACACAAATATGACCCAGGCATGTGACATTAACCCACATAGGGTGAAGCAGAGGAAGAAGAAAATGTGAGAGAAACCACTGTTAAATCTGAGGTGGTCTAGAGTCCATTGGTAGATCTGATGGAAATTGCTGCCAGAAGGCCTCAAAGCACACATCTGACCAGACAAACACACGGAAACATGCCTGCCAACATGCTTTCGCCAGCAATCAAACTCAAGATCACCAAAACCATTCCCACATGCAGTCAGCAGCTCTACAGAGAACGCATTTCCTGCACTCAAAGCCACAATGCATGTTTGATGTGCTTCTGGAGATGAAATGTCTCTTGAGAAAAGCACAAAAATTGTCCCACATCACGTTGAGGCACTTCAACCGCAAGCATTGCATGCAAGGATCATCAACTAGAGCCAGACCGATATTAGGCATTTTCCATAATATCGGTATCGGCAGTTATAATGGCCGATAAATGAATATTTAAAAAATAAAATAAAAACGGATGAAACACGCTTCAATCATCTCTCCTTGGCCTGTTATATTGAAAATGTATGTTTTACAAATTTGCAGTATGATGTTATCTATTGCTAAATTATGGCTCATCATAGACTAGCTAATCACAAAGCTAGCTAATGCCACTATCATCAGTGGAAGACCGCTAACGTTAACATTATTGAGCTTGGAAACCACAATGAACTTTTTCTGCCTAAATAACGTAATTATTACTGTATTTATAACTAGCATATCTCTAGTTACAGTCCCTGCATTGTAAAATGTAAGTTATACTTGCGAGGAGTGAACATTTATTCATAGAGAAGTACCAAACGTATCTTGTGCAGAAAAGTTAGCTTTTCTTTTACACGTGTGTGAAATCTAACAATATTTAATTAAAAAAAATAAAAAAAATAAAAAATAAAAATCGGCCGATATATCGGAATATCGGATTTTAAAACCCAAAAATATTTGTATCGGTATCGGCCTTCAAAATCATTTATCAGTCGGGCTCTATCATCAACCACTAGTGGTGTATTGATACCCCTCGTGTCACGCCTCGATACTGAACTCACACTACGATATATTCACGAATCGCGATACTCGAACACAAAGTTAGCAAAAAATGTACAGGGGATTCAAATGTTAAATTTGATGTTTGTGGGTGTAAAGGAATAGGCAAACCCAAAGCACAGGACAATAGAGACACCAGATTAACAATATTCATGATTCTAAAGCTGAAAACACAAA
Source organism: Pimephales promelas (assembly GCF_988280905.1). Lineage (NCBI taxonomy): Eukaryota > Metazoa > Chordata > Actinopteri > Cypriniformes > Leuciscidae > Pimephales > Pimephales promelas. The sequence continues at coordinate 1,623,090 of NC_142769.1, read as the reverse complement.
ATTATTTTAGACGAATCTATGCTTGCACTTTTTTCAAATTAATGTAGGCCACTTTTGACTGGAAACTTAAGAAATTTGGCATTATCAGGAGCCACAAATATTCCCCCACGGCATTATTATACATAATATTCAACATTACATATAGTAGTTTATTGTAGTTCTGACACCGAAACTCTAAAAAAACTGGATTTTTTTTCCCCTCACAAAGCAATTTCCATTTTGGGTGAACTATCTACAATGCATGTTGTTGCATTTTTGTATTGCAATACATATGCCAGTGTTGGGGAAAGTTACTATTAAAAGTAGTGCATTACTATTAAGTAATTGCGTTTTTATGAAAAGTAATGCGTTTAATTACTTAGTTCTAAATTAAAAGTTCTATTTTTGGAAAATGATAAGGCCCTTATTAACCAAACGTGATAAAAGCAAGGAAATGCATGTTTACTCCAGTACAGTAGAGGGCGCCGCTCAAACATACATTTCAGCCGTTCTGGATTAAAGAACAATAGGATCCAGGAGAAGGAAGTTCAACACGCTTATTTCTAAATCTAATCTTGAATAATTTTTGCTTCTTAGTATAGTTGAATCAGATCATTGAAGGTTAGCAGCATTGGTTGATAAAGTGAGATTAAATACATCAAATACATTTGTGTAATTTAACATAGTTAATTCTAAAAGTTTTGCATAAAATTCTGAGATTGCATTTTTACTGTTTATATTCTTTTTTTAGGAATGTTTTTGTGCAAGTGAGATGAGTAAATGCAAGTTCATATTTAGTCTAGAACAATAATAACCATCATGTTTACACCGCACCCTCAACTTTATTTCTCTCAACATGAAAGTTCTCATTTTGAAAAAGTAACTCCGATATTTTGTTGCAAATTGAAAAAGTAATGTTACCTTACTAGTTACTTGCAAAAGTAATCTGATTACGTAATTGAAGTTTCTTGTAATGAGTTAACCCCAACTACCCTATCAACAACTGAAACTACACACAGGCAGAGATGTAGATAAGAAGGGAGCGGTTTTCTATGTGCATCTGCATTGGTGGATGGGAAAAAAGGTTGTTTTGGTCCAGTTTGTTGTCGTTGGCCCATTCCGATGGCTTTTGTGAGCATGTAGACCTATATGGGGCAATGGGCATTGTGGGATTAAGGAGGAGACGAGTGCTTTAATGCAAGCCTGAGGGCACAGCCATCCTTTATCCCACCTCTCTTCTGTTTGCGGCCCGTTCTCTCTGTGCCGTTCCCCAGGGCATCGGATTACAGGAAGAGCCATTATTTCCACAATTCAGTCAGCTCCATTTATGTGGGAAATCAGGCCGCGGGAGCTCCCCCCCACCCGCCCTTTGCCACAAAGTGCCTCTCTTGTCAGATAACACTGCCTCTCTTATCTCACTACATGTCTGACTGCGGCCATGATGCCCTGTCTGAATACTGAAGACAAAGCAGAACGCACACATAATCACTGGGGAATCTGTGGACAGTAGTGGACACACTGAAGATATGAAAAGACACAAGCTGGTTTTGCACACCTGGCTTTTTCAGGGAAACCGGGAGCTGAATTTACAGGCAAACCAAAAATTATTCAGACACCAGATTATCAATTATGATTTCTTTACTGGTGGGTGCAGACCACTATAGTTCATTTATGTAAGTGAGGAGAGCAAACGTAAATAGACATTATGCCCAAAACATTTTCATACAGTGACAGTAAAATTTATAAAAACTATTCAGACACTTTGATCAACCATGTTTTACTCTTATAATTGCTAATGCGATCTTTTTACACCACAGACTGAACAACGTGAAGCATTGCTTGGTAATTTGTTGGCCTAAATTAGTATTATCTAATTGTGTAGTTAAATTTAACAGCTGACAGCGATTCAACCCAATTCATCTGTGAGACCGTCTAACAGAAGGACGGACAAAACCAGTAAAATATCAACTGTGTGTCATATTTTATTACCATTTTACAAAATATAGTGAATAATGTGAGAAATGTTGAATATATCTTGGTTTGACTATATAAGTCAAACTGACCCCAAAGCAACACTGACATCACTGAAAAATATGCTAATTGAATTTAGAAAAAGAATTGGCTGTGTATATTTTTACCCAATCAATGACGTCTGGGGCATCTTCAAGTACTCAATGAGGAAATATATGACTTCAAAAATAGTCTTAAAATCGACGATTATTATATAACGATTATTTTGGTGATCACGTAATCGGTCGATTATTTTAATGATTAATCGCATATTTAAGTGAACAATAGTCTTTAAAAAGACCTAAAATAAAAAAAATAAATATATAGATATCATAACAAGGCAATAATAATTGTTTCAAATGAAGCATCAAAAGCAAGTAATCATATTGTTTTATTGAACAACACTGTTAAAATGCATAGTGTAATATACATAAACAATCAAGTTATGTACAATAGCTTACATATTCTAAAACGGCCTGGGGATTGTTATTACACTTTACAGCATGATAAAATCCTTGTTTAATATTGGCCAAACAACATTTAATTAAAACATCCATTTAATATTATACTTCTTTACAATAGAAATGCTACAGCCACTTTAACAAGAACATAATGGACATTAAGGATGGCGAAAACGAAAACCACTTCGTTTTCCGACCACCGAGCCTCATTAACCGGTTGAAACCGGTTAACCAATTAGTTTAAAATATGCTACGCTATAGCTTTTACTTTTCGCAAACCTTGTGAGCGCGCGAACCGAAACGCCAAATGTTGTTATCGGTTTATTAAAGTACAAACAGGCGAGTTATGAAAAATTGAGTGTGAGGGATTTGTTCACTTCACACAAAAATATACTGGAATGCGATGGCTAACTGTAGTAGCGTTTAGTCCATTGTCTATAACAGCATAATTTAGAGATCACTTTTTTTTACCGGCAACGTTGATCGGTTAACATTGATACGGTCAAACGGTCATCGGTTAACATCCCTAGTGGACATCAAAACATGCAAACTCAAAGCGAGGGGTTAAACTTTTATTTTGAAGACGATCTGCATATTTATTTCATACACTGATGTATTATCCAGTATTGTCGTAGGTTTATAAAATGATTTCCATTACTAATCTGGAGAAATGGCACGTTGCCTTTCTAGATGAACGTTTTAAGCAATTCAAACTCACAGCATATGCAGAGATGCGGTTTCTTAAACGGCATGTGAATGAAAACAGTGCATATTTATTTCATTATCATATGCAATAAAAGGCAGACCAACATAATGCACGCTCTATAAAGGTTTTGCCACAAAATCATGCTGACATCACGAGACCTTTCCACCTCTACGAGAAACATCGTCACCTTTTAATACCGAGAGATCTCATCATCACACCCCTAGCATGAGGCTTCTCTAGCGTCTCTAATCTGTGTTTGAAAGTAGAGCCAGACCGATATATCGGCAGACCGATATTATCAGCAGATATTAGGCATTTTCCAAACTATCGGTATTGGCAGTTATAATAGACGATAAATGAATATTTCAAAAATAAAATAAAAACGGACGAAACACGCTTGAACCATGTCATGAGTGTTGGAGTTGTATAGTTTGTCCACCAGAGGGCACTCTACACCGTCCACAATACATACATTGCTTGAATAACAATAAAAAGAACATCCCCATCAGTTCTCTTAACTCAAATAAGCATGACAAAATTTGTGACTATCATGCCCATTTAAAAATAAATAAATAAATAAATAAAATATCGGCCGATATATCGGAATATCGGATTTTAAAACCCAAAAATATTTGTATCGGTCTCTGCCTTCAAAATCCTTTATCGGTCGGGCTCTATTTGAAAGCCGACATAGTTCATAATGACGCAAGCAAAGTCTGGCATCAAGTATCAGCAACAGCAGTTTATTGCAATAACTTAGCAAGGCAAATTAAATTCAGCCATCCTATCTGTCCCAACCGTAGAGGAATCTGACACTATCTCCTAAGCAGCAAGAGGAAGAGCCAGGGACTGTGAAAAGCCATGTAATAAAGTAGCAAAACTGATCTCAGCTCCTCTTCAATGACATCTACATTATTGATCAGGTTGGCTTCTGTAGGATCCACTTCATCTCCCATCCACCGGCACAGAACCATGAGGTATATCACTATAGACACCTTCCCAACTTCTATTATAGTAGGATGTTAAGCCGTTGTGACTTTTAAATCCTCGTGTGCGTGTGCATATTGAATCTAATTCGATTTTTGGTCAAAATGATAAGTCACTTTGAGTGAATGCAGGGCATGAAAGTCGTTCAGGACTTTTTTTGATGGAATTACTAATCAGGTTAGTAGTGCTAGTATTCACCAAAATGCATCATGTGTTACTTTATTAATCTTGCCAAAGCAATTTTAAATGGTTCAAGTGCAAAAATAAGATGCGCAATAATGACTCCATGGTATTCGCACAGTCTGACATACGATTTCTATCAAAGAAAGTTGCCTGTCACACAAATCCAGTTCTCTTTTTCTGACTTATTGTCCTTGAACTGTCGAAAGCACACAAAATGATACACAAGCAAGGTCGGTTATATCATACGTGAATGTAAACATTTTGGGTGGTGGTTAGATTTGCATCAATATATTGGATCCATGCATGAAATCTTAAAGTGGCAGCAGCTTAATATACTTGCTGCGATGTATGTGCTTAATAGCAATCAAACAACAACAACAAAAGAGAATCAATCAGTGTTCTCAACTGAATAATATCATTATCATAAAATATCACCAAATAGGCGTCATTGTGAGATATGGATCATATCACACACGCCTGGTTACATGTGTTTAGATTGCCAAGTTAGTTACCTTACTGGTTGTCGTGAATACATTTTCCTGAAGACTGCCTGGTAACGAATTCAGAAACAAGACAGCAATGGAAAATCCAGCCGCCATCTTTGATTTTTAACGGGAATGAAAGTGAGGCTGTGAGGGATAGACCTAAATCTCTTTAGTGGGTTGTACTGTAATTTAAATGTTTTTTTTTTGTTTGTTTGTTTTTTTTGTCTGCTGATGAAACATTAAAAATATCTTTCCAAGAAATTTCAGTAGACAAAAAAAAACTCCAGACAACCTGAGCTGTGAAAATGTTTATATACAGCTTTTCACAGCAGATGCCACAGAAAACACGGTAAGTATCCCTCACAGCCTCACTTTCATATCACTGCTCTCAATAAGGTCTATTACGGGCCAAAAGAAAAAGAATAAATGCATTTGAAATCGTGTAATACATTTGATCTTACGTCACAACTTCACAAAAAGTATGTTCTATATATTATGAATGTGTGTAGTATGAATGTAACATAAATGACATACTACATTTGCAGTGTTGACTAGGGATGGGCAACGATTAATCGCATCCAAAATAAAAGTTTGTGTTTACATAATATATGTGTGTCTAGTGTGTATAATTAATTTGTATATATAAATACCTACACATGCATGTATATATTTAAGAAATATGTGCATGTATATATTTTATATATATATTTATTCACAATTAATATTATATATAAATATTTGATATATTAAGAACACATTTTTCTTAAATATATATATACACACGACACACACATATTATGTAAACACAAACTTTAATTTTGGATGCGATTAATCGCGATTAATCGTTTCACAGCCCTAGGGTTGGAACCGAGACTAACTTTTCGTTTTTCCCGGAATCGTTCAAAAGTTACAATTTCGATTCCTAGTTTCGATATTCACAGTCCGCCGAGCGGTAGAAGAAACCGCTGAACAACACCAACGAAGAAGCGTCTACAGGAAGTGTTGGCATAACCACGCGAGTCGAACATGAGTACCTTACGTCGACGATCCAAAGTGTGGCTTCACTTTTCTAAAAAATAACGAAATCTCAGCAAAATGCAAAATTTGTGAGTATTTCCTTCAGAAAGGATTATTTCCTTCAGAAAGGCCGTTGGTTAGCAAGGTTAGCTAAACCTTTTTGACCCTGCCTCTTTAAAAGAGTCAGAATCGAGAATCTTTAGGAACCGGAATCGAAACAAGGAATCGGAATCAGAATCGTTCAAATTCAAACGATACCCAACCCTACACAGCCCTAGTGTTGACATCATCATGTAACCTCCTAGCGTTAGCAGCATCGCTTCACTGCCATTCATAAATCCTCAAAGTGTCCTTTGTATCCACACTTTAGACTCTCTGGAAGTAGTAGGTCATCCAGGTACATTTCGCCTACTGTTTTTTAAATACTATATAGCAGAGAAGTATTTCGGACGCAGTGAATGTTTCTAGCGTTTTTGAAGGAGTTGTTGTATGGGGACAGAGAAACACTTGGTAGGACATGTAAAAATCAGAACCACGTGCCCAATCAGGCAACCAAAAAAATCCTTAACATTGAGCCCAAGAAAACAAAGTAAATATACTGAACCTGTGAACTTAAATTCTCTACAGTAACTACTACAGAAATGCTGGAATCATTCAACTATTAAAGATTTATTGGCCAATATATCGGTTATAGGCTTCCAAATATTAAAAATGATCTGTTATCGGCCAAAATGTTCATATTAATGCATCCCTAGTGTGTAATTGCTATGCATATATAAACAAACCCATGCATGTACGCATTTAATACAGAAATGTTGGCATCATTCAACTCTAACCTGCCAGCCAAATAAACACGAATAGCCACACGCAAACACAGGAGATTTAGCGTGGCGTAAGACAGATATGGTCTTTGATATGGTCAAGCTCAGGGAGGGGGGGATGGGAACGGCCCAACATGATCAGATTAGTCCATCTGGCGCACACACACACACGTACACAGCTCAGCTTCAGCCTACACTGCTGCAAACGTGCCAATCTACCAGAAGAGAAAATGACAAAACTGAAGAGGCAAAAAATCACTTATAATGATCCATGAAGAGTGCATGGATAAAATATTGAAATGCGTGAGATGACAAAACTGCAGAAGAGGCGGCTCGGTGAATTGAGAATCCGCACCATTCCTGACACAGTTTCTACATGCTTGGCTCAAACACTGTCCTGTTGTCAAGGCAACCGTTTCTCTCGACCAGAGAGATTCCTAGAAACGTAAACCTGATAACATGCAATATCGTGTGATTTATCTTCAATGCTTCGACTGCATTCTAACCGACTATTTATGTAGCACTGATTAAACAGTCAAGCGTTTAGGAAAAGCAAGCTCATATACAGCCAACAACTTCAACAGCATATCCTAGTTCGGGCTCTGATTAACGGTCACCATGGCAATTGTACACAATGACTGTACATTCTTCCTGTGCAGAAGCAATTCGAGGTCTGAACGCTAGATTGCCATTATGTGTTTGCAGGTTTATTGCTCTATTCATTCTATTGCAGTCGTCTAGAAAGTGGTGGTGCAGAGCAATGAATCAAGCAGAGCTCATGTCTCCACGCAAGGTAATAACACTACTGTGCTACAATTAAGTTAGCTAATGCCATCAAAATATATATTTGTATGAAAGGCAACTACCGGGACCAAATTCAGCCATTCCAATGTTGATAAGGCACAAATATATTGAAATATTACATGTGTTAAAACATAAGTAACTTTATATATATATATATATATATATGAAGAGTTCAGATGCAAAAGCCTCTAAATGCCATTTGAAATTTTCTTCTTTAATGATGATTATCAAACTTGTATATTTAGGTTGAGTAATTTCACTTAAATAACAATTAATAGGTAATTATCATTGCCATTTAAGTGAAATCACTGAACTTAAATATACAAGCTTGATAAAAAATTATCATTCTAGAAGAAAATTTTAAATGGCACTTAGAGGCTTTTGCATCTGAACTCTTTATATATATATATATATATATATATATATCTGTGGAGGAGGATTTCTGAACAAAATGCAAAAGGTGTGCGCCAAATAAATTTACCATTATGACATAAAAATACGACGTTTTATCTAATGACTGGATACCGTCACTTGAGGGTTTTGGCAATAATAAAATTAACATTTTAAGGCCTGTTCACACCGGGACGAATTTCGCACGCGTTATCCGCCGAAGTTTAACGTCTCGTGACTAAACAATGGGCGCCAATGTGAGTGTGCACATCGACGCGTAAAAGCGTATTTTAAAAAACAAAAACGCCTCGGGTTCGATTTATTTAGTTTGACGCGCTGCATCAAAAACTATCCAACCAATGAGATTGACGCTTTTGCTCACGTGTTTTGAGCTTCTGAAGTTACAGTAAAACACAACTTGGGGGCGCTCAAACACAAACGGTCTTGCTGAGCACACATATGCAACGGCGAAGAAGATCTACGCCACGTAGCGTCGCCGTCTACACAGCCAGGAAAAAATAAGACGAGGCAGATGCAAGGTCTTGTTGGTGTTAGAACATCATAGACATATACACTAGACCTCACCTTGGGGTTCTAAGCATGCGTCAAAACCGCCGCCATCTTGGAACAGGGGTCTTGTCATAGGAAGTAGCTAGGTAACGCTGCTATCTCTGCCTTTACTTCGAATTCATTGACGGTGGCGGACTTTTGTACAGCGTATGATGGTCACGGATGAAATCTGAACTAGGAAGAATGTTTTTTTTAAAAAAAAATTAAAAAATTTCTTTCTGGAATTAATGATAAATACATGTCTGCCCGTTGGAACAAACCAAAAAAACAAGAAAAATCGCATTCATGATGATTTATGGTGATTTTATTTGCGTTAGACCTGTGTTTACTACATTGACGCTGATGCATTAAAGTGGAGGGGCTCCCCTGTTTCAAGATGGCGGCTCTATTGACGCATTCGTTCCAATGAACTGCCGTAGCCAAGGTGAGGTCTAGTGTATATGTCTATGTTAGACCTTAAAGAAATATATGACAAACGTGACTGCGACTACAAACATCTTGATAAAAGAGAACTGTTATAGAGTGGTATTGCAGAGCAAATTGGCGCCATCTAATGTCAGGGATTGAATTTGCATGTTCACCTGGCTCATCGTCAGCGAAAATACACGATACATCTGGATATGACTAAGTGTAACAACCTTTAGCCATGACAAAATTCCCCAAATTGCTCTGCTTCAACCAAACATTATAAAGCACATAAGCCATCATCATATGCTTGAATTTCCCAACTCGTAGAGGAAGAATATTTTAAAACACTAGCCCTTATCTCACTAGTTGACAATTAAACAACGCTGCCTCTGCAAAGCACTCGACTCAATTCATGCGTGTTACATAAGCAACAGATGCAAGGATGCTCGTTCAGAACAATAACAGAAACGGCTAAAGAAATCCCTGAAACCGCTTCCAAAATCTGCAAAGAGACGAAGTGGATCTGAAGGCGTGAGCACACATTATGTTAAATGGCAGAGAGTGGGATGGGGTTTATGAAATTCACGGACTCTGAAGCTCCTGTCTAATACACTTAAGATTCAGGGACGAATGGGACTGCAGTGGCATTGAGTGGTGCAACAACACGGGCACAGCATGCAGACCAGACAACCAGTGACAAGCAAAGATAATAACAGTGTCAGCTAGGGGTGCAACGGATTAGTCCCGCATGCGATTCGTGGTTTAACTGCTAAATTTAACCATCATAGAGTGAAAGTTGATCATTTGGACCCGTTTTGTTTTGCCAATATTCAACCAATTTTGAACGCGGAAGAGGTGGCGAAAATCAGAGAGAGACGTTTCAGAGAGCGCTCGTGCGTTTCCTTGCCCTTAATCTGACCCATCCACACAAAATTGTCTAAATACCCGTCTCGGCAAGTATTCTCTTGGTTATGTCAGGAGTTGAGAAAGAAATCAGATGCTTGTCAGAGTTTTTTTCGGCCAGTGCCGTCAGTCTTAAAGTGACAGCAGCCTAATAATCCTGCTGGTGTCTGCGTTAATGTTAAGCCACGTCCACACAAAGCCGGTGCCTTCCCTATCCGTTTTTTGTCCTCGTTCTAAAAAAAAAAAAATCGTAAACACGGTGTCGTTTCAAGAAATATCTGTGTACACACAAAACCAACTGAAAACGGTGTAGTATATATGCCAGACCAGTATGGGGCGCTGTAATTCTGCCACAGAGATACACTATACACGGAGAAGATGACTTTGGGCATGCGCATAACGTATACAGCAATGCAAGCTGTATACGAACCAAGAAGACGAAGATGGCGTGTGACGCAGCGGACACGTGTTGTGATGACATCATCGTTTCACAAAATATACGGATTAGCTGTACACACGCAACCGCAAGGGTGTCGTTTTCAGATTTATCCACTGTGGGACCCGGTTTCAAAAAAATAGCGGTTTCACTCTCCCAAAACGCCGGATCCGTTTGAACAATTGTACATATACAGTGAAACGCGTCTTCATGTGGACGGGCTCTAACAAAGATAAAACTATTTAATTTCTACAGTGAACAAATAGTTTTTTTTTACATTTATGCGTAATTATTCATTTCTCTACCTGTTAGACTTAGTAACTTTGTTGTTAAGTATTCATCTCTGCTTGTAATCATCATTTATAGTTTTTGAACCACAAATCCTATAAATTTATATACATATATATACACACACACACACACACACACACACACACACACATATATATATATATATATATATATATTTTTTTTTTTTTGTCTGATCTGAAAAATGATCGGATTGGTTTAAACAACCATAAATGATCCGAACAGTACCGTGGGTTTTGTGATGCATTGCACCACTAGTGTCAGCATAGAAAGAGAGTAATGCTCGACAGTCAGGGTGGCATATCAGGTCAAAAGTAAACCGTAGAAACCCAGTGAACTGTTCGACATTTAACCTTGCTCGCATTCACAGCTTGTAAATAAAAGCAGCAGCTTCTTCAGACAATCCTCTCACGTCAGCTTTCCTCTATCAACCGAGCCGAGTGAAGGCTCACAGTAATTGGGTCAGAGAGGAGTTTCTGGTCCTATTGCAGATAGTGACGCAGAACTCGGGTCAGAGCCTCAAGGTAATGGAAGTTGATGAGCGGGGCAAAACGAAAGGTGTCAGGAGCGTGTGGACCCCGTCTTCTGCACGGCCCTTGTGTCACGTCCAATCCCTTCCCATCAGGCATGCACTGCGCCACCCACCACCAAACTCCACTTTTACCCCCGTTTCTCATTTTCTCTTCATTGGAAACCTGTCTCCTCAGGAGAGGTGGATATGCATGAATTAAGGCTGGGCAGTATTACGCTCGAGTTAACCCAGGGAAAAATGAGTTTGGCAGTGGAAAGGAGCTTGTGTGTGTGTGTGTTATAAACCAAAGTCAACCTGAAAGGAGTGACTGCTTCCCTCTAGACAGCCAAACAGGGCCGAACGGTGATGTTGGTTGTAGCTTGACTGAATCTGTTATTTCAAAGACTTGCATCAACACTAAGGTTTGACCTTGAGCCAAACAAAAAGGCTTGTTAGGTCTTTACAGCACAGTACTAAAGCAATGGAGCTCAATTACGGTCAAAATACTTCACTTTTGCTCATTGTTTGATGCAGCATAAAAGGTTTTTAAAGCCTTGGCTTAAAGGTAGGATATACACTTTTTTTAAAAAACACTTTGTGATACTGGTTGCAACTCTGCACATCCTGATAGCAATCAATAATGGAAGTGGTTTTAAGTGTTAAAAAATGCATCTATCTTCTGTGGAAGTCTCAGGACCAAAAATATGTTCGTCCAATCGTGGCAATGGGACGCTCTGAAGGGAGGGTGGGATCGCATGTTTTCAAAGCTAGCCTATCAGAAATGACCTACCCTACCATTAACGGTTAACACACACGCTGTACCAATGAGCAATGGGCTCACATAAGCACTTTTACCACTTTACCATGTTAAATTTTCTTTAAAAAAATAGTAGTTTGCCCACAATTGTTGAGTGTTACAGGTGGTTGCTATACATTTGCTAAAGTGAGCTCAATGATTTTTAGGTTGTTGCTACTGCCCTGGTTAAAATATCGTACAATTTAAGGACCAATTGTGTGGGGTCTAAAATGATGGTCTGAAATATTTAAGGCTTGCTTTAGTAAACGCCACTAATACATTTCTGCCTGACTAAATCATTTGTAATGCTAGTTTCTCAGTAGCTGTGCTTTACATGCACACAAACAATCCATTAAATAATGCAAATTGATGGCTCAATCGTTCAATCTAGGTCCAAAAATAAGACTGAGTGGGGATAAACAGGCAAGACCGATCCAAAGCGTTCCTCATGGACATAAATAAGCCATGTTTGAGTGGGCTGTTAACACATACAGACTCTTCATAATAATTTTCACCAAACCTTCTACAGGCAACGAACACACACAAAAAAAGCATTGAGCTAGCAGGCATCCTTTTGTATTGGCAAGGGACCATGGAGGTCAAAAAGGATGCCATCATGAAATGTAAATGAAAATCATTATGGCAAGTTGCATTATTTACACTATTTCACATTTCATTATCGTCTCTCAAAAACAAACCGAATCTGCAAGGCTGTAGTGGGAATATGCTAGAAAGCATTCTGGAAGACTAAAAACGTCCTCGACAGAAAAATCCAAATTAAATATTAAGTAGTACACTTCTCAGAGCGGTCATCACACTGGCGGACAATTCCACCCTGCAGAGGAAAGGGTAATTTCTCCTGAATTCATGCATATGTAATCATTAATTTGACCCTGGGGCACATCAACTCATACGGCCACTTAAATTCAAATGAGAACTGGCTCAATTCTACAGAGAGAGAAAAGAAAGAACATGGTGGCATGAGAAATGTTGTTGGAATTACATCAGATTAAACTGGACATGTCTACTGAGATTAAGTTTTCAAAATATGAAAGAGGCAGAACTACACAGTCACGTTTGCTGAATGATGGCAACTTGCTTCATTTTGGATCAATAAGAAGAAAAAAAATGCAAATTCGACAGCTTTCAAGGTGCATGAGAAAAGAGAGGATTTCAAAACCCACATCCTCACGAAGAAAAGATCTAAAAGACAGAGGTCCTGTGTCAATATTTGTCTCGAAGTTTATTTGAGATCATTCTGTCAACGCTTACTGTAGGATCTTCCATCCGCAGCTTTCAGTAACGAGTTGAGTATCCCTGTACAATTCGTTAAATGTATTGACAAGTTTAATCAGTGGGTGATCGGATGTGTGTACTAACCAGCAGAGCATAAGTCAAAGTGCTACCTAAAATATACTAGTGAAATGAGTACATTTTCCAAACGCATATTAAATTAATCTTTTGCTGCCATTCCAAGATAGGATGGACTGATTAAGGCTGTGGAAAAATATCGATACAGCCAAATATCATGATCATTTTTTTTTTCACGATAGTGTATCGATATTCCAACCTCTACTATCGATACTTTCAAAAAAATAATAATAATAATAATGTTGTAAACGGGTTTAAAATGGTATTAACATTTCATCCATTCCCTCTGTGTGTCAAACGACCTCCTCAGGTCCTGTATATCGCCGGCTCGCTGTTTAAAAAGCTAACAGTTGTACGTCAGATACATTCATACCGCCAAGCAGGAGCGGCTGTGGCGGAAATATGAGCGCCTCCTTGCAGAGCCGGCGTGTGGGGGTGCACTTTGGTTTAGGGGTGTGCGATATCACGATTAAAATGTGTCCACGATCTGCTTTAGAAAGAAATATCGTTGAATTGTGTTACAGTGCATTCTATCAGTTACATTTCTGGCGCCGCCGTCTCAACAACGCGACATACGCATCACGTTAACCCATTCACAAGACACCGCAATTCACAAAAATTCATCATTTGCATGGGCTTTAAAGCCTTGCGGGTTAAACATTTCATTCGCGAGATTATGCGCTGTTCTAACATGAACAAACGTTTGTGATGCGCAAAATATAATGTGATACACATACTTTGAGTGTCCAGAAAAGCGCTATATAAATGTAACGAATTATTATTAATTATTATTATTATACTGTACTACACAGCAAGTTGACTAACTATTATTTTTATTTTAATTATTTTAAGTATTGCGTTGCAATGCATCACAATATATCATGATATATTGTAAATCGTGACATGCATCAAATCGTGAGGGCTCTTGCCGATACCCAGCCCCAGCACTGATATTAAAAAAAGTTTGTTTATGGTTCTTTTATAACATTTTAATGTTTGAATTGGGAAACAACAAACACTGACCAATGCCAACAGCCAATAATCTATATATTACAAAAAATAATAACCAAAATGCTTGTTACTGTTGTTTACTGGTAACATCAGACATTTGCCATTATCAGGACCCACAAATATCCCCCCCATTGCATTATTATACATCAAATTCAACATTATATATAGTAGTTTAATGTAGTACTAACACTAAAACTACTGCAATCTTGGTAACATGACAACTCTGTGTGACCTCTGTGAAAATTAAATTAACGTGGCACTAATAATGACAGAGATGAACCCTGCTGTGCCGGACTAGAGAAAGCACACGAACATCTGTAGAGAAACCACTCTGCAAACAACAAAAATATTCCCCTACGCACAACTGAATTATTCATAATGTAAAATATTCATCATGAAACGGCTGTTGCTTTAAATAGCTTTCGATTTTAGTCAAGCAACTCAAACTGTCAGGTAAAAGTGCAACAAATTAAAGCCGTACAAGAGACATGGACGGAAAGTACTGGGGAAGCTCCCAAATTATAATTATTCTGTCCTTATCAGTGAACCGTGCAAACTGGGTTAAGTCCTGTGGTGCGCCATACAAATTGCAATTTGGTAAATGTCAGTACACAAATAACTGATTTTTAAATTAAAGAATCTTTTGCAACTCATACTTGGTACAGGCCATTGAAAACCACAAAAGCAGTTGGTGAGCTAAAATGAAAGCCTATGCATGATGAAAATAATCTCTGCTTCACACACACAGAAGACAAGTGTGCATCTATTAAAAGCTACAGAGCGATGTGGGAGTTTGGCACTGGAAAAACACGTGGATTCTATTATGGGCAGTGCATTCGACAGCGGTAGCGGCACACAAACACACTACAGGGCTTGCTGACAAAAATCTGCTTCTCCCAGCAGCGACGGCACTTCAAAAGCTTCTGTAATCAGCACATTATAGTAGATGGAAATGGGGAGAATTAGAATTAGCTTTCACTAACTCATTCAATCGCCTTTATGAAAAAAAATCACAACAACAACATCTAGGCTACAACACTGTTAAAAACATAACAAAAGGCAGCGTTTCACATACATTAAATAATCTATCCAGTCAGAGTTTCATAACGAACCCTCGGAAAATATAATTAAACTTCTCATAATCACATAAAAGGTCTTTAATGCCATTGCTTTGGCAAAACACATTAAGCGAACTAAAAGCAAAAGCGCAGTATGGCTTTGTGCCCTTATATAGGGCCCTATGATTTCCGCGATAACAAAATCGCGGACGGAATCGCGGAATTGGCCAATTAACGCGGAATCTAGTGTTAACGCGGAATTTCGTGGAATTTTCCATATTTGGTTTGAAATTCTGTTTTTGTGTGGGAGATGACCGCATGTCTGTTGAAAATGCAGATCGGGGGAAGCAAATCTGGGCGACACAAACCCCTCAACCCGTCATTTCAGCTCCAATGACGAAATCAAAACAATGAAAGCATGGCGAAGCGGCTCTCCACGGCTCTGCTGTCATCGGCTAAAAGTTAAGAAACTCGACGCTATAAGCCGTCAGTGCCGAGCAGTTCGCAAGTGACTTATGCAGTGTTTCCCACACATTGACAAATTCGCCGCCACATTCTGCGTTTCGGTTTTTAACACTATTTAAAATGTGCAGCGTATTTTTTCAGTTGTATTTCCCTCCTCTCCCTCTGTCTCTCTCTCACTCACGCGTCTCTCTCACACACACAACGTGCACACCGCGTCTGTCTATGAGGCGCCGGACTGGACAAAAGTGAAGCGAACTTCGTGAGAGACAGAGTGTGACTTTATTAAAACTTATATAAACTAATATAATTTATATTACTGGACAGTTTAAAGCTCATAACCATATTTTGTTGTTACTTGAAGAGTGCAGTGTTATTTTATAGTCATCATGCAGTAGGCTATTTGTCCTGAAAAGGCTACTGAGTAAATGTCTGTAAATACCTCAATAAATTTAAGGTCATTTCTAATTTATTTGTATTTTTAATACATTTTAATTATTAACTTTAAAAGCATTATTTTTACAACTAAAATAACAGTCAAGGGTAAAAAAAAACCTAATTCCCAAAAATTTAAATAAAATTAAAATAAGACGGATTTCATACGGGCTCTAAATCGCAAAAGACAGCGATTTCATTAAAGCGTGTTTCAAAGTGATCTGGTGTTTTCCGCGTCTCAGAGCGGCTCGGTTCACAGTGAATGAATGCAGTGAGCTCAGTCTCTGTATGTGCTGTGAGTTTAGCGTGCATTTGGCAACATAGCATGCACCAGTTATGTATTATTTTCACATTTGCATTTACTTCCAACAGTATTGTGGTAAGATAAATCCAGCATTTCATTCGATTTGTAATGAGACTCGTTTGTAAACCGGTTTTCACAGAAACTGTAGTTTTTCCGCCAAAATAAACGCTCAACTGCCAAAGCTGAAGAGCATCTCTTGCAAGTGTAGAAGTGTTGTAATTTCCCTACTGTACATTTTACAGTGCATTAATTTTAAAATATATTGCGATTACTGTCACAGGAATAATACAACTATTACTATTATATTCTAATTATTTGGCTTCCTACCAACTTCCACACCAATTTGAATGTAATGTAACGTCAATTAAACTTTTTTCCATTAGAGCTTTTAATTTTGAACTTTCAAAGTGCATCAGACTGACACATTTAACTTTTAAATGTAAACAATTTCCAACCATGGTCCTCAAAATACTGTGTGAAACACTGAAGGGGTATATTATGCATTCAGAGGCTTAAGCAGTTCAAACAGAGCTTAATATTAACCTTTTTCCCATTCAATACGATGGCTTTGTGCAAGCAAACCCAAAAAAAACTATGACGGCTCTCAAATCTCATTCACAATTCTGGGTAAATTCAACAATGAACGACATTTCTCACTCTTATTTGAATTGGCAATGACAAACCTGGTGTGATTGTGTCTTACTTTTTGGATCTTGACAATTTTGCAATATGTAAAGAACTTCCTTGCCATTCTACTAGGTCTATATATCATCTTTTGTACTCCATGGCAAAAGGAAAACACCATCACATTTTATTCACAGTTAATTTTCAGGGTGAACTATTCCTTTAAATGTAAAATGCAGTGTAAATGGCAGCATCAGGCTGAAACAGAGCGTTTAAATCTGACGCTCACCCAAATGCTGTTCAGATGCCAGATGGGCACAGCAGCATGTTGCTATCGAAAAACACTCCCATGCAACTACAAACTGGTTTTGTGTGCTGATGCACCAGGAAGTCATAAGTATTTGGGTTCAAAACAATCTGCGATTGACTTCAGCAACCCAGCACCAAAGGGGAAAGAGAAAAGCCCTCAGGGTTTAGGATGACAACCTTACCAAACCTGTCCACTCACAGAGCAGTGGAAAATCCCTCGCCCGTACAGATCAGAACTTGGACAAACAAAAAACAGGACGGATGTTGTTTTTTTTTTGTTTGTTTTTTTTTGTTTTTGTTTTTATGAAGACTTCATACACATGCATTGCAACGAAAAAAATGACATAATAATACAGATTATTAAACATATTTTTAAAAAGAGGAGCTGGGTCTGTTTGGAGGTTTTTATAAAAATAAAAGTGTAATTTGCACAGTAAAAGTTCTGTATTTTGACTGCAATTGTCTTTGCATTCTGAATCCTCACTTCATTAGAATCATGACTGGCTCTTATTTGTAAATAACAGCATAATTTTCTAGGCCCATGCAAACCGGTATTACTAGTGTGGAGTTATTCTACAATATTCACTAATGGCAGTAAAATAGACCATCCCAAGTCATTTTATTGCAGTAATTCCTCTCTCAACCAGTAGAAAATGCTTTAAACACCTGATTATATGCATGAAAAAAACGCCATAAACCGGGAATTTTTTTTTTTTTTTTTTAAAACCTTGATATAAATTTTTGGTCAAACCGTCCAGCACTAATATCGACTTTCTGCTGCAACACTCAAATCTCATTCTCCTACCTGCATTTTCTATTTCTAATCACATTACGAAACAAAAGCAGCAATTGAGCTTTCCGTCAACGGTGTTAAACCCGGTGTGATGCATCACTTTTAATTCTCAGTTTCATTTCATCAATGACTATTTTAATCTGTTCCTCACACATCATCCTAAGCTTTAAAAAAAAAACGTAATTTAGCTATGTTTAGACTATTTTTGTGTCATTTGAGCTTGATATTCATAGATGCATAATTATTTTGAGTTATAGCTTTTTTTAAAAAGGCATAAAGGTTTGGATGGACACGCCTGTGTCATTTTTTGGTAAACAATTACTAGAGCTGCACAATTAATCATTTTTCTAATCATGATTACAGTTAAGGAATGCCACAATTACATAATCGTGCAAATGCACAATTACAGAAAAGGAGTGTTAATATTCGTATAAATATATGGCATGCAGTCGCTTCAAACAATGGTATAAAGCTATTCAAAACACCAATGAAAATTCTAATAATCGTTTACAAATCA
Organism: Pimephales promelas; assembly: GCF_988280905.1. NCBI lineage: Eukaryota > Metazoa > Chordata > Actinopteri > Cypriniformes > Leuciscidae > Pimephales > Pimephales promelas. Next base: position 1,604,430 of record NC_142769.1, on the reverse strand, counting down.
CAATTTCAAAGGATTAATCGACGATTATGATTCGTCATAATTGTGCAGCCCAAATTTCTTGCTCTTTCAACGTCTCTTTCAATGGCCATTTCAAAGGTGCCGACAGACAGACAGACTACAGACACTCGGTGTGAAAGAAATGTAAAAAGCTGAGTAGTGGAAATGAGCGCAGTGGTCAAAGTAGGGGTGCTTAAAGCCTTTGTGCGATGCACTAGGGCTGCCGAAAACAAAGAGGTGTCAGAGCCCCGCAGTGGACCTCCTCTCTTTGGTCTTTGGTTAGGTATGCTTTTCAGTCACGCACAGGCCTCGGACCCCCTCCCCCCCTTCCTGTCCCCGCATTTCAATGTAAATAGGCCGATTGAATGGCTGCAGCTGCCCCATCAAAAGGACAGTGGTGCTAAAGGGCCCGGTCATTGAGATTCAGCCGAGCCACGCTTTCCCACCCCCAAACATCACAAGAAGAGCCGAGCGGCAGCCCCTAGGAAGTGCTCATCAGTTCAGAGAACGACCCCGTGCAAACCTGAGCAAATGTGAACCTGAAAGCAGCGCTCGTGTATCGGGTTGGGAATCGAAACTCAAATACTTGGTCAGGAATCAGATAGTTGTTATAAAATTTAAAGGGATACTCCACTTTTTTTTGGAAATAGGCTCATTTTACCACTCCCCCAGAGTTAAACAGTCAAGTTTTACCATTTTCTAATGCATTCAGCCGCTTTTCTGATATTTAGAAGAATATCAGTAACCAGACAGTTTCTGGTCTCATTGACTTCCATAATATGAAAAAATATACTATGGAAGTCAATGAGACCAGAAACTGTCTGGTTACTGATATTCTTCTAAATAGCAAAAAAACGGTTGAATATATTCGAAAACGGTAAAACTCGACTGTTTAACTCTGGGGGAGTTGTAAAATGAGCCTATTTCCAAAAAAAGTGGAGTATCCCTTTAAATTTCGACGTCTCTTATTGATTCCACTATGACTTCAAGCGCTGTTTTCTGTGCTCCACACACACATCCAAAATGAGCACACAGAAAATGAGTTTTAATGTGATTTTAAACCATTCAAGTGTGTGACGACGCGCGCGACTATATTAGGCGACTCTTAAAGTGACAGCGGCTGCTCACTTTTTTTTTTAAATCCCCATACAGCGCAAAATATGAGTCCCGCAAACACGGCGCCAAGGAGCTTGTATGTAATCAGAGGACAAATGGCTCCTTTTTAGTTTCAAAATTGTTTGGGTACAAGGTGATCGCATTGAAAATAAAGGCGTTAGTCTAGAAGCTAACTTTTGAAACATTACCTTGGCTCATTTAAGAAAATGATAGATCCGAAGAGACGCCGCTTTAGTTTGAGGTAACGTTAATGTCAGTGCTAACAATAATAAAGAAAGATGACTATTATTATCACCTTATCTGTTACCACTGAAATGTATTTCCAAATCTAAGGAATCCAAGTCATTCTTTTAGGTGAAATGATCCCACACACTATTTTCTGCCCTGGCTCTAACTTTGAGTGTTTTAGCCTGAAGCCGTTACTTTTCGCAAATCTTGTGAGCGTGCAAACACAAATGCTGTGACCTCGTGCCAAATGTTGTTTTTTTTGTCGACTGACAACTTTGATTGGTTAAGGTTGATAACGATCGGTCAAACGGTCATCGGTTAACATCCCTATACCCAACCATACTCGTGAATGAAGTTCGCGATCCTATCACGTTCGAGAGATGGTGCAGCAGGACACAAATAGTGGCTCGATCCAGAGAACACAAAATGCAATTGAGGAAGGATATTTTCAAGAGTTACCAGGATCATAACATTAAACCAGAGCTGATGCTACTGATTATTTGGCCGATTAATCAGATTAAAAAGACCAGTTTTCTTTTTTTATTGACAAAACACACTATTCCATGTCCTGGCCAAAGCTGTCCTTCAAACAAATTTGCCAAATGAATGCTATAAAAACAGTGAATATATCTGCTATGTGCAAAAGAGAGCTAGGCTATAAACAAAAGGATAAATCCTTACATTTAACAAGAAGATAATAACAAAGATAACAAATAAAAATTTAATTTAAATTCAAACTATAGCGGGACCCCAAGGTAGAGCTGAATCCGGAGAACAAGAAATGCAATTGAGGAAGGATATTTTCAACAGCTAAAACCACAAAAAAAACACAGGATCAAAACATTAAACGCAGATCTGATAACAGATATTAAGCTAAAATGGCCTGTGCCGCTCATACAGATAGTGCATTAATAATAATACTCTTCAGCACATCCAATCAAAACGGCTCTCCAGCTGCCCAATCCCATCCCGCGTTCCCGACCCTATAGTTCACATCTGCCAACCAGTGAACCTTCTGCCCTCAGCATCCATTTACAGCTTATTTACAGCTGAACTTCACTTGATTAATATATAGGGTATAGGCCTAAACAGAAATTCTTAGACACAAATGAGATGAAACGGCAAGAATATTACATATAATTGTGAGCATTTTGATCACTACAATCATATTACAGGGTTCATACAGATTCTGTAAAATGAAATTCCAGGACTTAAGAACTCTTCAAGCACTACTATTTTGGTTTTCAAGGACTACAATCAGAGATCACTTATCAAAAAGGGACATAGATATATAAAATAAAAATAAAAATGTACATGCGATGGTTGTGTTAACTTTAACCATTGAAAGATACTATGACGAAGATATCGCTTTCCTTTTTCTCCCATGAATAAATGATTGACCTGAAGAATGAAATGTATATCATACACTTGGATAGTTATACGAGTAGGGTTGGGTATCGAGAATCGAGTATCGATTGGAACCGAGACTAACTTTTCGTTTTTCGCGGAATCGTTCAAAAGTTACAATTTCGATTCCTAGCTTTGATATTCACAGTCCGCCGAGCGGAAGAAGAAACCGCTGAACACCAACGAAGAAGCGTCTACCGGAAGTGTTGGCATAACCGCGCGAGTCGAACATTAGTAGCTTACGTCGGCGGTCCAAAGTGTGGCTTCACTTTTCTAAAAATAACGAAATCTCGGCAAAATGCAAAATTTGTGACAAAAGGAGTATTTTTACAGAAGGAGTATTTCCTTCAGAAAGGCCGTTGGTTAGCAAGGTTAGCTAAACTTTTTTGACCCTGCCTCTTAAAAGAATCGGAATCGAGAATCTTTAGAAACCGGAATCGAAACAAGGAATCGTTCAAATTCAAACGATACCCAACCCTATATATGAGCAATATCACATTTGTAGTCATGATAAACCTTACAGTCAAAATGATAAATGATTACAGCTATTTTGTCTGCACCATAAATAACTCTAGAAAACTTATTATCTGAACTGTTTAAACGTGTAGAATGCACATTAGCTTATTTTCCATCAATCAACCGGTTATCTTCCATCAACTGGTTAAAATATACAACAATGCTACAAATACGGTCTGACAAAAAGGGCATACGGGCTGAACGAAAATCTGAAAATCCACTCTCTGACAGTAGATGGCGCTTATGGAAAAGCAGAAAAGGCCGTTCACAAACCAGCACTGTGCTTATAAACACTACTTTATTAGACATTACACGGAGGGAAGACGAAAACAAAATGCCATTGAAACTTTTTGAAAGTTAGTCTCTTCCAGAGAAGCATCCATATAGTTCTTTCAAAAAATTAATATATTATCCTCCTTGTAGAACCTCTCGCAGGTTTCCCCCATCTTCACACTCAAACTGAAACTAATACTGCATTCTGCGCCCGCCACGATTGCTAACGTTGCTTAAAACTGGAAAGTAGCCAATTTATCATGTGTTCTTCAAATCGCTGTAATCAAATGCGGTTTATATGATAATTCAAATATGAAACGGTAATGCAAACCGGCGGGAATTTTATCACGGTTCATGATCAAACTGGTAACGGATTCACCCCTAAGATACAAAACGTTTTACTCGTTTCATCTGAATCGTATCGATATTTTGAGCACAGCCCTACTATCCTCCCAATTTTTCCACAGCTTTGCACACCCATTTCTTGAGTCATTTAAAGAGAATGCCTGCCTTCAGCAATGATGAACATTTTATACCATGAAAATACCATGTATTATGAACATTTTACACCATCGCATGCCTGTGTAGATTAGCTCAACAAAACCCCTTGTGACATCATTTGTAAACTTAAATTTGCCCGTTTAATATGAAATGCATCACTTTTAACATTTACAGGAGAGGAAATATTTTCTTGTATAACGAAGCCATGATAAGATTTAATTACTGCCTATACACAGGTTTAAGAGATAGGCTAAGCCTCGGTTCAATAAGAGCTGATACTGAAAGATCAAAAGAAACCACTGAATGATAATATACTGAGAGAAGAAATGCGGCAAAGAAGAGAGCAGGGGAGAAAGAAGTGTCTCCTTTGATGTATGAGAGTTGGGGAGAAATGTTATCAAACGCACTGCAGTGGAAGCACAACCTGCGCCCGAGAGAAGAGGCGTCAGGCTGAGAAACATTCAAACCCCAAAATCAAGTGCCCCGTCCCAGGTGTTTGTGGGCGGATGCCATGCAGCACTGCGTGCATTTGTGCTTCTCCAGAGAGACTCAGAGAGAGAGAGATAGACCAGCTGACCCAACTATGAGGACATTAGAGAGACATTGTATACAAAATTTGAAATACTTTGTCCTAACTTCACAAAATTGAACAATAAACCACAATTTCAACATGTATTCTCGTATATCGTATCATACATTTATGCATTGATGCCTGTCACAAAAAGAGGGAGGAGCCGCCTAATCACTGCTACACTCACTCACACAACACACACACTTCTAGATTGTTCATAGAATTTAGAAAATGTAGGGCCCTATAAAATCCGTTTTATTTTTTCCCAAATTCCGTTTTTTCCATTTTAATTTTTGCAAATTCCGTTTTTTCCGTTTTAATTTTTGGGAATTCAGTTTTTTTTTTACCCTTTACTGTTATTTTAGTTGTAAAAAGAGCTTTTAATGTTGCTTTTAATGTTAATGATTAAAATGTACACAAATAAAATAGGCATTTACTCTTAAAATGACAAATACTGCATGATGCAACATAACACTGCACTCCAAGTACTTTAAGTAACAACATAATAAGGTTATGAGCTTTAAACTGTCCTGTAAAATAAATTATATTAGTTTATATAAGTTAAAATCTCTAACTGCGTCGTAATGTGCATACTATACATCCTAAAGAGTATGTGACATTAGTAGTCAATACTATTTCGGGCATAGTATGCACAGTAACGCGGCTATTGTTTTGATGCCGTCATGAGCTGAAATGACGGGAGGGGTTGTGTCGCCCAGATTTGCTTCCCCGTCTCTCTGCATTTTCCCCAGACGTACGTTCTTCTCCCACACAAAAAACGAATTTCATTCCAAATTTGTAAAATTCCGCGAACTTCCGCGTTAACACTAGATTCCGCGTTAATTGGCCAATTCCGCGATTCCGTCCGCAATTCCGTGATCGCGGAAATTATAGGGCCCTAAAAATGTTACTTTTACATGTGTGATGATTCACTGTAAAAATAAAAAATGCTTTGCCAATGCATTGAAAGAATTGTTGTGCCAATAAAACACATTTTGAATTGAACTGAATGGGGAGAGATAGAGATGGAGATAGTGATAGAGTGATAGAGAGAGAGAGATTCAAAGAGGTTTATATGGCATCTGGCTGCCTAAAGAGTATAGAGGGGTCTATAAAAGAGACAGAGAGAGAGAGAGAGAGAGAGAGAGAGAGAGAGAGAGAGAGAGATATTCAAAGAGGTTTATATGGCATCTGGCTGCCCAAAGAGTATAGAGGGGTCTATAAAACATTTACACCACAAGAGAGAAGTGAAACGTGAGAGAGGAGAGTGAGTGTTCCCGTTTACAGATACCAACACTGTGCAATGAGGAAGGGGAAGGCCAAAGGAAACCAGCGCACAATCATGTCATGTGAGCAGTGGCTCAAACCACTCGTGTTGAGCACCAGCATTTCCAACAGTGGGCGTTGAAAACAACATGCATTCGGAGTCTGTGCGGATTCGCATGCTATACAGAATTTTTAACATTTACAGATAAGGATGTAAAGTTAGCTTAAATCATGTCTTTCATTGTCGATTATTATCGATTAGTTGATGCAGCCTTATTCCCTCTTCTCTGCATTTCTCCTCTGGTCTAGCTTGCTTCCTAATTTATTAGTCAAAATAAACCTGGCTTTTTTATATTACGAGTATTATTGGCTCCTTGATGAATTGCTTTTGTTCTTTTGTAAGTCGCTTTGGATAAAAGTGTCTGCTAAATGCATACATTTATTGGTGAAATATGCCAGCATTAAGAGTTCAACATCTCCTGAGTTTCCATGAATTTACCAATCATGTTTCATTACTGGACTTTCTCAGGTAAATCATGTTTATATTTTGTAGCAATAAAAGATCAAATGTTAATCTGAACTAAAATACACATTTGTTTATAAACTTCATTTTGTCCAAGGAGCCGTTTTGTTTTATATGCTCCTAAGATAAGTCACGTATAGCTCCATCATTGCTCAAAGTTAAAAAATATCATACAAGGAAATTTCTCTGGCATTTCTTTTTTCTGGCTGTATCGAAAAAGTACCGAACCGTGAGACCACTGTATCGTATCGAACCGTGAATTTTGTGAACCGTTACACCCCTAGCTTCAAACATTACAATGCTCATGATAACTTTCTTTAACTCTATAATACGTAAATCCACTTCACCAGCGAATTACTCTGAGATGCCATAGAAATATAAAGAGATACCGCAAAAAAAAAAAAAAAAAAAAAAAAAAACTTTAATAACCGCAATCATAAAAACACTTGAAATTGTACATATGGCACATTTTATATCCAACTTTTTTTCAGCAAAAGTAGAATTATTTCACTCATATTCTATTGCGCTCTGTGTGTTTGGCTCGTGCTGCCACTGACGACTAATCTTTCGACTAATTTTTCTATTAGTCGACTAATCTAAACGACTAATATAAAACGAAAAACATTGTGTCCATTTTATTTTGAACTCAACTGAAGGGCCAAAATATAAAATGTCACCTGTTGAAAAACACTTTGTATTAATAATTGAAGCATAGAGTCCAAATCCTGTCCTAAACATGTATGCATTTATTACTTAAATTAGCTCTTTGTTCTGCCTTAAATTAATAATTAGCGTACACATTTTTATATGTACGTTTCCGAAATGCATAACTGATTACACCACTCTAAATTGTAAAGTGCATTTTCTATTAAGCTGCTTTGAAACAATTTGTACTGTGTGAAAAGCACTAGGCAATACAAATAAATTGGAATTGAATTGAAAGAGTCTGGACTAGCCTACTACGCTTAGCTCTGCGTTACAATGAATCACGCTGAAAGCAGGCAGGCACGCAGCTAAGCAGCTCGCGTTTACGCTTGCGTGCATGGCGGGCCAGAGCCGCGGTTCGCGTGAATGTGAAAGCAACACGGACTCAGGTGCGCGTTATAGCTGATTATGACGCATTTAGTTCAATAAAACACAAGTAAGGGATGATAGTGTTGATGATTTACCTTGGATATGAGCGAGAGTCAGTCTGCAGTGTATTTGCGCATAACGAGTGGAATCAGGGCAACAAATTTAGAAATCCACTGACTCGTCAAAAGAGCCTGTAAGTCAACTAATCATGGCAGAACTAATTCGCACGTTCACATAAGTCTGTAAAGTTCAGTGGAAACTCGCTTGCATAAGCCTCACCCAATACTGACAGCAACATGGAAATATTTGCAAGTTTTTCTTCACATTACAGATGAAGAAAATACCTGTGAAATGTTAGTTACGCACTAAGGCTAATGCGTCTCACAAATTAAACTAAACTATTAAATTAAATTTAAAAAAACAAAACATTGAAAACATTTAGCAAGATTTCTGAAACTAATGACCAGAATATAAATATTAATAATAGAATTAGCTACATCTTGGTTCAACTTAACTCAGATGCCAGACACCAAGTGTTTTACCAGATACCAATTTCCCAATCAGTTTTACACAAACAAAATACAGTAATATTCTGCTCAGAATGATACTAAACTTTCCCCAACTTGGCAACTATACAAAACACACACACACCCTCCACTGAGAAAAACAATAGCATGTAGGAATTCAGAGATCTTCAGTGCGATATTCTGCTCAAAGAAAAGTGTAATGCAGCTAGCCTGTGTTCATTCCCGTGGCTGCTCCAAAATCTGCCAGCAAACAACTGAGATGAACTATAATATAAATCTAAACATCTTCAATTGTCTACAAACATCAAACATTCTCTGCTCCGCATTACATATCGGGGTTTGGGATGGTACAGGATTTCTTATTTTAACTGGAACACGTGAGCGTGAGCTACTGAATAACAGCAATATCTCCATTTTAGCTTTTCGGGAGAATTTTCTTGTCAGTTTACATAATTGTAGAGATACATTCATTTGTACAAGCAAAAGTGAACATTTAAAAGTAGAGATGCACCAGACAACCTGCAATGAATCAGATTTTTATTTTGGCTGATCTCTATTCTGGTCATTGCATGCCATTTATGTGGAAATATTACAAAAGCCCCTTTTCCCCTGTCGGACTTCTAACCGTCCTATTCCATCCGTCCTGAGAATTACAGGCCGAGAACGGTTTGTAATCGCGCCGTACTGTACAAGGCTCAAGTGTAAACATAAGTGGAACCGCTGCTTACCAATCAAAGCCTTTTCAATCCTTCTGCTGTTTTGGTTTTGTGCAGCTTTTGTCCATTCTGTTTTTGCTTTAAATCATACAATCTAATTTAAATTAAAAACAACTGCTCAAATTTCATGAGAATAGCATCTTTGTTTGGATCGGAATGCAGTGGTTGTTTATAGAAAATAAACAACAAATGAAGAGTTCAGATGCAAAAGCCTCTAAGTGCCATTTGAAATTTTCTTCTAGAATGATCATTTTTATCAAGCTTGTATATTTAAGTTCAGTGATTTCACTTAAATGGCAATGATAATTACCTATTAATTGTTATTTAAGTGAAATTACTGAACTTAAATATACAAGTTTGATAAAAATCATTATTAAAGAAGAAAATTTCAAATTGCATTTAGAGGCTTTTGCATCTGAACTCTTCAAATAATAATGTTTTAACAAGGTCGTTGCGTGTTACCAGTTAACTGTCACCGTCCCACAGGTGGGACGTTTGCCACTATATTTTTAAAACAATAATATCTTAGTAAATACCTTAAATAATATTGACAAACTATATATCATTTGAAAGCTTACAATCTCTAGTTTCCATATTTGGTGACTGATTTTCAAAATATATTACAGAGGAGCCATAATTTATCAATATAAAACAAGAATATTTTCATACTCATAAGGCGTGTTCAGACCTTTATTTTAAAATAGCAGTAAACATGAAAAATCATGACAAAATGGTAGATACCTCAGTTTGTTTTCATGCCAAAAGTTCAAAAGATAGAATCCATTCAATTATTTTGAAAAAAAAGGTCTGAAAAGTTTGAAATATCAAGAAAAAAATAATAAATTCACCATTTGTGACGTGGCATATAGCTATGACTCACATGCGTGTTCTTTGTATGTGTTTCTTAGAGGTTCAATTCATATCAAAATCTGCCAAACTTCCCATGCTACTTCTGAATAGGATCTCTACTTCAGAAATTGTATGAAAATTGTGAAAATAATGGTTCATATCACTCAAAACACGAATGGAAATGCAGGCGCCCTTATATGGGCAGTAATGGAGTCTGATTGTGCCCTAGTGAAAAAGTTTGGTACTGCGCTCAAACAAAATCTTACTGAAAGCTCATTTTTTGAGATATCAACCTAAAATTTGAAACACAACTTGTTCAGATTTTTGGCTTTGATCTTTCTGCCATTTTAGAGTAGCCCAGGTTTTGAAAATATATATTTTATGTAAAATATGAATAATTAATATTTTTACATTGTACATTTCCATAAACTCAAACTTCTATAACTTTTTTTCTGTTTCACTTTCTTAATTTATTTCACTTCTACAAAAATCTGCCAAATGTCTTCTTTAAAACAAGACCAATCATATGTCTATATTCCAAAGCATTCTTGAATTACAACCATTTAAGTTCGAAATGTGCATTTTCATGTCTATTCAAAAAGGGGGGGGTGACAGTTAACAGGTTAAGAGAAAAAGAAATAAAATCCCATGAAATTTGCTTTGTATGTTGTAGCTTGGCTAGAGGTTGTCACTTTAAGCGGGAGGGAATCCGTGAATGTCTTCGAAGTTAACTTTGAAATAGAAAAGTTCGCGATTGAGCCTACGTCTTAACAGTTAGATATTAGCCATAAAGATGATCTGTTCACGACTGCGGATTTGTATCAAATTACAGTTCATATTACAATTCATATTACAATTACTCGTGATCAAATTGAAAGAGAGGTGGAGCTGGGCAGACAGTGTTACGAGAGTCAGCTTAGCAGGGATAGTTCATGCAAAAATTTAAATTTTACTAGTCCATAGGTTTCTAGAGGGATTGAAACTTGACGGCCTCAAAGTTATTAAAGACATCGTTAAAATAGTGGGTCAATCTTAACTTTATCAAGCGACGAGAACACTTTCTGTGCGCAAAAACAAACATAAATAATGACTTTATTTCAACTATTAATTTCTTTCTCTTTGGGCCTCTAGTCAGTTAAACGTCACACGTAGGCTCACTATTGGCCGACGCTGGTCATGTGTATGATGGGTGTGACGTACAACAACAGATCGCCTAAAGAGAAGGTAATGAATAGTTGAAATAAAGTCATTATTTTTGTAGTTTTTTTCTCAGATTTAATCAAAAATATCTTAATTAGTGTTCCGAAGATGAACGAAGGTCTTACGGGGTTGAAACAACATGAGGGTGAGTAAATACTGACAGAATTTTCATTTTTGGGTGAACTAACCCTTTAAAGGGAAATCAGTAAATTTGCCTGTAAAATAAAAAAAATAAAAATAAAAAAATACGGAATCGCCCATGAAACATCATGATCGCCAATTATTTCGTTGAATTCATGACAGGAGGGTACACTACAATTTCTAGGCTTAGACGATTTACAAGTAAACTACGCAAAATATCGTACCAATTGTTCAAACTAAAACTACACATAGCACCAGCACTGTACACAATATTGAATAAACAACTGTTACACTAAATTCTGATAAGGAGAAAGTGAAGTCAATAATGATCTAACTGTGTATCGTAATATGACTTGTGATTTTGTTGTCAAGACCCAGTCCTCAGTAAGATAGCGTCCTGAGAGATATTTTGCAGACATACTTTTCAAAATATAAATTACAGAATTTTTGATTTGAGATTTTTTTATAGGCCTGGAAAAACACTCTTTGCATTCCCTCTTATTTCAAGCTTTCCCACTAGCGTGTGAACCAGGAAAAGCGTAGTCACTAACTAGTAATAAACAAAACACTCAAAGAACAGCTGCCTGCTAACTATTAGGCATCTACAAACCAATTGGCCTAGAAGCACATTCACACACACTTACAAAATAATAGATCATTCTTAACTTGCTGTCCTTAAAGGTAGAGAAAGCAATTTATTTTATAAACACTTTGTTACGCTGGTTGAAACTCTCTTCAAATCCTGATAGCAATCAATAATAGAAGTGGTCTAAATATTAAAACATGTACAGATATCTTCTGTATTCTTCAGCATTGTGGCACGATAGAGATATTTTATTACGTCAACATAACAGATGTGATGGGCGGCTCATCACAGAACATGCAATTGTGAACCATAACACGAAAATTTATATCAACGCCAATGGCAATCTCAGCAAAAATATCACTCGCAAATTAATATTTAGTCGCAGTCTGGAGACCTGCTAATTGAAATGATATCGGTTCGTAAAAATGAGAATCGATTAAAATCAAGAGAGATATTTTTTACCCAGCCCTAGAGAAATCCAATCCTTGCAATACGTTTGAATGTCAACACTATCAACGGCGAGTCAGGTGGTACAAGTTATAGATCTTTAAATTGTTTACAATCATTATTATTGTAATGTTATGTGGTTTGAGACGTCTCCCGTGACACTTCACAGTGTGTTGATGTGTTTGAGGTGTAGCTTTGAATGAAGGGAGGGTGGGATCTCATGTTTTCAAAGCTAACTTACTATTGCTAGCCTCTCAGAAATTGCCTACCCTACCTTTAAAGAACAGTTCATGTTTGCAAACAGCAAAGCTGAAAAAAGCCCACCAATGAGGAACGCTAGGTCAAAAAAAATGCAGCATGCAATGCTCTGCAAACCTAAATATGTGAAATTTTCATGGTGACAGAGCATGGATTTGTTTCAAACCCAGAAAAATACTTTGAAACCATAATGCTGACCATTACAGCACCACCATCATACATTAAATAACATTTAATCTCCAACTATCGGAAATGACCATGTTCCGTGAGTCCTCAAAAGGCTGCATTGAGAAAGAGAGCAAATAGGCTAATTACTGTCGAGTACAACTGCCATCATAAATGCAAAGAAAAAGCTTTCTTAAACAGCATTCCTGACCCCACACCCCAGACAAGTCAACTTCCCCTCTCTGCCAAACAATAAGCAGGACTCTCACAACACAAGGGTACACAAACAGGCCCGACAACCTCAGACAAACACCCACGGATCTTCAGCTAAATCCAGATTAGTGCTTTTAAACCACCTTCTGGTAAACAGTCTACAAGTGCCATAAATCAGAGTTTCACGGTTGCGTAAGAAGACTCTGCATAAAGGTTGCGCTCAGAAGAATTAAACAAACGTGAGGAAGGGAGGGATGTAAAGTGGCAGCAGTGTATGTGAAGAGAGATAGAAAGAGAGAGAGAGAGGGAAAGAGTGTGTGCTAACGCCCCAACGCCGCAGTGTTCTTCCACTGCACCAACACCAGCTCTGTTTACTTCATCACAAACTTACACAGATTCTCCCTCTATCCTTCAGATCAGCCTTTAAAGAAGTATTGTAAAGCTCTGCTTCAGTGCAACTCCTCGCTGAAGTAAACAATCACACCACATAATGTCTAAACACAAGCACAAGAGTCACATCCACATGCAGTTTTCACGAAATGTGCTTTCAGGGCCTTGGCTTCCTCACATCACATAGAAGAGATGGAAGCAAAAGCAAGAAACATTTAATATGATCAGATACATAAAACAAGTTTGCAATGAAAACGCATTTTCCGTGGTATAATATAGGGATGCATTGATGTGAAAATTTTAGTCAATACCGATAATTCTTTATACATGAACGCTGATAAACGATATATCTGCCGATAAATCTAAATCCAAATGTTTATATAACTTTTGAGAGCCTGATTACTAAAATAAAAGTCACATCATTAAAATACAAGCACATAATTATAAGGATATTCTCATAATAATTGAATGTAGCCTATATGACTGCTCTTGAGTCTTTACTGTATTTTCCTTTTCAAAGTGATTTAATATCTGCACATTTTTTGTTGAGCCGATAACAATAACATTAAAAATGAACGTTGGCCGATATATCGTGCATCTGCCTTCACTGATCTTATGTGAATGCTATTATTATACTGCAAAAGTGGGTGTTTTTTTTACTTCACAGAGTCAAAATCTTCCCTTAAACATTGGTGAAAACCAAACCAAAAGTGAATACAAATCAACAAATATAATATGGTCAAAGCCATAACAAAACACATCTAATTATCACAACTGAGTGTTGCAGCAGTGATCTAATATTTATAGACAGAATGGTGCACTGCTAACCCAAAGCAAAATCGTATTATAGGCTAGATCTCATCTCCATAATCCCTGCAACCATATCAACATATAGACAACAATATTTCCTCGTGTATGTGCCCTTGAAACATACATATATTACGCTGCCCATCCCCGTGGCTGATTTCTGCAGAGCCCGTCTGACCGTATCCGATTCCCAGAGAGAAAACGACAACATGACGAGGATTATTTTCATTTCTCCTGGTTCACACGCTCGCCTTCAGTTGCTACAAACCTCATCGTTTTAGACCTACACACATCGCAGGAACGAATACATTTGCAGTCTGACAAAATAGATATAGATTTCCAGCAATACGCAAACATTTCCTCGACTTCAGGGTGGGGGAGGGAAACAAACTCCCGTTAGCAACGGGGCTAAATTCGTTAGCGGGCTAACCGTGAAAGTCGACGCCTGAGAGGACGTACAAACGGTTTTCCTACACGAAATGGCTTTTAAGCGAAAACATAGCAATTTAAAAATGCTTACCTTCTTTAAAACGTGAGCTACATCTACAAAATTATACTTGATATTCCTTCCCGATGCTTGTTTTTCCCATTTGAGGCCTTCCACTTCAGCAATCTCCGATGCGGGAACATCCGAGGCACGCGACGCTCATCTCAGTCCGCGCTCGCGCCAGCGTGCTAAAGCTAATCACTGATTACCTCCTCAGAAAATGCGATGATTAAAACCTCTCAGGGTTCCGATGAAATGCTCAGAGAAATGGTTATAAACTCTCCATCCGTTCCTTTGAAAAAAAAGTGTCAGTAACGGTGAGTTTGCTGATTTGGCTTGATTTTGAGGTGCAAAAATAAAATTCCGCTTCAAGTTAATCCTCAACGTCCGACTGCTTCCGAACCGTTTCGACTCGCGCTGACGAAAAGCGAACGCGAGCTTCTGAGACGCGAGCTGTGATTGGTTGACGCGTATGGGCGGTCACTGTTTGGTCCCCATTGCAACGGTGAAACTGGCGCCATTGTGGCTCTTCCGAAGGAAGCTTCCAAGTTGTTTTCTTTGGCGACCTCGAGCCATAATGGCGTAGACAGTGGCATGTTTTTGCGAGCTCCCTTTCAGTGAGAGGAAAATGGAGAGCCTGTGTGGGAATATGTTGTAAAGTTGACCGAGTTAGGTTTTTAAGATACGAGTGAACGGAGCTAATTATTCTTCCTTATCCAGTCTTTATTTAGAATCTGAAACAACTGTTTGTTGCTATCTAAATTGTACTTTTGTAGTATTATAAACTGCTTGCCGATGACGGATTGCGAGCCGATCAGCTACAGCACGTGTTATTTTCATTGACTGTTGTTGGGTAAATGTATCTTATTCTTAGATGTGTTTTTGTTTTAATTTCATTTTGACGTCACACCGATTTCTTGCAGAGCAGAATAATGCAATGGCTCCCTCTGCTGTTAAGAACATATAGTTATTTTTCTGAGATAGTTCTTGCCATAATTCTTCTCAAATCTTCTACACACCCACTTGATATCCCAACACTTAAATGGTTAGTTCACCCAAAAATGAAAATTATGTCATTAATGACTCTCCCTCATGTCGTGTCGTCCCAAGCCCGTAAGACCTCCGTGCATCTTCAGAACAGTTTAAGATATTTTAGATTTAGTCCGAGAGCTTTCTGTCCCTCCATTGAAAATACGGTATACTGTCCTTGTCCAGAAAGGAAATAGACATCACCAAAGTAGTCCATGTGACATCAGGACGACAATACAATGTTTAATTCGTTTTGGACCAATTTCGATGCTTCAAAACATTCTAACTAAGCCACTGATGTCACATGGACTACTTTGATAATGTCAGAGTCATTAATGACATAATTTTCATTTTTGGGTAAATTAAATCACACAAGCCCAAAAAAGACGGCCAGATTTGACATCTTACCACAACAACAAAATTGACATGAGTAGAAAAAAAGACTATATATATTAAAATATCATTTGTTTATTTTTATTCGCTAAATTTTTAATACATTTTAAACCTAATTATAATGTTTTTTGTGTAGCGCATGCCCCAAGTACAACCATTTGTAGTTTTACTGGTTATCCAACTGCGAGTAGAACGACATTTCCCGTCAGCCCGTTCTCGAGCTGTTTCCATTCCTGATTGGCTGAATCCGAAGGTGAAAGTTCAACAGACATGTTTCCCGAGCCTGTACGGTAAACATCAATAGAGTTCACGGCTTTAAAATGTCCTTGTGATTGTATCATTTAAGACTTTATATTGTATTTAAACGTTTTATTTGCTCTGTATATTTCCGGAATATCAGAGTAGAAGACGTGGTTGTTATTTATTTGCAGCTATATTTGGCTGTGTTGGATAAGAGCAGCAGAATCATTATGACAGTTGTGTGCTATTTCAGCTCCTAAAGAGGTCACATTAAAGACTGGCATTCGCTCTGGTATAGTATGTATTTGATCCAAGCGACGCGATAAACCAGGTTGTACTATGGCAGCGCTACTTTTGCTGCGTGGAAGCAAGTGTTACGAGACACGAATTTGGTCGTTGTCGAATCGTTTCAGTTGTTTTCAATCCAGCAGAAAACTCCTGGAGAACAATGTGACTTCATACTCGTCTTTAGTGACTGCAAACACAAGAGGAATAAAATCAGGACGCATTCAGGTGTGTATTTTAAACGTCGACCAAGCATTATATGGCGTTAAAGGGATAGTTCACCCAAAATTAAAATGCTGTCATTAATTACCCACCCTGATGTTGTTCATTACCCGTAAGACTTTTGTGTATTTCATAACACAAATGCATTTATTTTTGATGAAATCTGAGCGCTTTCTGTCCCTCCATTGACAGTCTACGCAACTACCACTTTGACGGTTTTAAAAGTTCCTAGTAAAACTAATCCATATGAATTGAGCGGTTCAGTCCAAAATTTTCTGAAGATGCTAGAGCCAGACCAATATATAGGCCGGCCGATATTAGGCATTTTCCATAATATCGGTATCGGCAGTCATAATGGCCGATAAATGAATATTTAAAAAATAAAATAAAAATGGACGAAACACGCTTCAATCATCTCTCCTTGGCCTGTTATATTGAAAATGTATGTTTTACAATTTGCAGTATGATGTTATCTATTGCTAAATTATGGCTCATCATAGACTAGCTAACCACAAAGCTAGCTAACGCCACTATCATCAGTGGAAGACCGCTAACGTTAACATTAATGAGCTTGGAAACCACAATGAACTTTTTCTGCCTAAATAAAGTAATGATTACTGTATTTATAACTCGCATATCCCTAGTTACAGTCCCTGCATTGTAGAATGTAAGTTATACTTGCGAGGAGTGAACATTTATTCATGGAGAAAAAGTATCAAACGTATCTTGTGCAGAAAAGTTAGCTTTTCTTTTACACGTGTGTGAAATCCAACAATATTTAATAAAAAAAAAATATCGGCCGATATATCGGAATATCGGATTTTAAAACCCCAAAATATTTGTATCGGCCTTCAAAATCCTTTATCGGTCGGGCTCTAGAAGAGACTCGATTGCTTTAAATGATGGACAGTTTACTAGAACAAACATTATGTGGAAGATGCTTTTTAACATGAAAAGCTTAAAACATGAACCTCATTGGTTCTCGTACTGTCACGTGAACATGCTTGAGCTGTTTGCCACAACTGATGTGCGAGTTGATGAATGTATTTATGTGAAAAAAGCCTAAATTCAATCTGTTCATCATATAAAGTGATCGTGTCTCTTCAGAAAATTTCCCCTCAACTGCTCAATTCATATAGATTAGATTTACAATCTTTTTATGAACTTTGTGTCAATGTGGTAGTTGCATAGCTGTCAATGGAGGGACAAAATACCTTCATTTGTGCTCTAAAGATGAACGAAAGTCTTTCGTGTTTGGAACGACATGAGGGTGAGTTTATTTTGGGGTGCACTATCCCTTTAAGTAAATTCAAGTAGATTCTAGTCTGTTGGTGGATTTGGGCCAAAAGGGAACTTACAGGTTGATTATAATAATACCAGGTAATATCGAAAGGCCTGTATATTTCCCAGTTAATTTGTCTATGATTATACAGACCCGTAATGTTGATGATTAACCAAGCTGCCATCATTTCACAGAACATTTTGACAAAGCCTTTAATCCCAAGGCTTATTGGACTTGAATTCCACAGTCGCCACAAATTGGTCACAAATCCTATGAAACTGTGGAAACTTTTAGGTAAGTAGTACCTTCTTATGAATGTAGTAGTGACTTCTTATTAAGCTTCTTCTGATTTGCTGTTTTGCATGTGTTTCACAATCTTTTCAGGAACTACTCATTATTTCAGCACATCCAACAGAAGACATGAAAAGAAAGAGGGTGGTAAAGGGAAGACCCCAGAGGAGGATGAAGGTATTTTGTCATTTTTTTAATCAATATCACAAAATATACCTTGTAGAAGTGATCAGGATCCTAAAACAAACCCTGAAGGGTATAATGACGTGTTTGCTGGTGCGAGGGCGGGGCAACCTGTCACTCACATGAGATCTACCAATAGCAAATGACAATTCCCAATGACGAAATTAAGTCCCGAGTCCCGACCTACATTTGTTCTTGTTCGAGAAGCCGTTACGCTTCACGATAGAGAAGAAAAGACTATCGAATATGAAACTAAAACTGCCAGTAGGTGGCAGCGAGTCTCATGTTCATGAGTGAGTCACTGAATCATTCATTCAAACGATTCGTTTCAAACTGCCGATTCATTCAGAAATTCAATTCACATTTATTTGTATAGCGCTTTTTACAATACATATTTCAAAGCAGCTTTAGAGAAAAAGCATGTCTACATTATAATCTATGTGACTGACTTAATTAATATGTATGATTTGTTTCAAGCGGCTGATTCATTCAGAAATTCAATTCACATTTATTTTTATGGTGCTTTTCACAATACAAAGCAGCTTTACAGAAACTGCATGTCTAAATTACAATTACTGGTATGTATTTCAGAAATGTACATATGCAAATCACACAGTTAGCTAAAAATTTACTAATTTAAGGCAGAATCAATGAGCCCATTAAAGTAATGAATATACATGTTTGTGAAATGTCTTTATAAATGGGGTTATTGAATCATTCACTCAAACGATTCATTTAATGACAACTTCGTTTAGAACTATTTTGAGAAAATAAAATGCTTAATAAATTATTAAAACTGCACAAGTGAACTGAATTCGGTGCACACACCCAAAGTGAGCGCACAGAAAGTTGCCTCAAAAATCCTGTGCAAACCGAATTTAGTCAAGTGGTCAAATACACACACTTGTGTGTCAAAATGAGTATTCTTGTTAAAGGAGTTGTTCACTTTAAAAAAAAAATAAAAAATACTTTTGCTGAAAATTCACTCACCCCCATGTCATTCAAGATGTCCACGTCTTTCTTTCTTCAGTTAAAAGAAATTAAGTTTTTTGATGAATACATTCCAGGATTTTCTCCATATAATGGACTTCAATGGGAACCAAACGGTTCAAGGTCCAAATGAGAGTTTCAGTGCAGCTTCAAAGGGCTTTAAATGATTCCAGACGATGAATAAGAGTCTTATCAAGGACCCTTCGAGTCATCACTCGAAAAAAGTTTCGTTCATTTTGATGAACGAGTTTGAACAGGAGAGTCACGAACGCTCATCACAGAACAGAGCAAGGTGAACATTTGTGCTTATAAAACTTAATTTTTTTTTATTTATTTATTAAATGAGATAAGACCCTTATTCATCGTCTGGAATCGTTTAAAGCCCTTTGAACAGTTTGCACTGAAACTCTCATTCGGACCTTGAACCGTTTGGTTCCCATTGAAGTCCATTATATGGAGAAAATCCTGGAATGTTTTCATCAAAAACCTTAATTTCTTTTCGACTGAAGAAAGAAAGACATGGACATCTTGGATGACATGGGGGTGAGTAAATCATCAGCAAAAGTTTTTTTTAAAGTGAACTACTCCTTTTACAATCGGTTATGAAGTAAATGTAAACAGTTGGGAAAGAGAAGTGGTTGTGCTTTAGGTCTTAAAGTGACAGCAACCTAATAATTGAATACTTGGCTAGAAGCACCTGAAAACTCAAAGCTCTATTTAATTTGTGTCTTATTTGTTCTATTGTGTTTTTGTCCTATTTCTTGTAATTGTCTTTAAAATTTGCTTCTTTCTTGTTACATGACATCAGGGTAACTGGGACAGCAGTCGATTATGCAATTTGTTGACCAACTCAAATCATTCAGAATTATGCCAAATTAGTCATGCATACTTTGCTTTTTTCATTCCCTAGACGAGAAAAAGAGACGAGAGCAGGAGGATCAGATGTATAAGGAGCGACTGCGCACACTTTTTATTATCGCCGTCATCATGAGCTTGCTCAACTCCATCAATACCAGTGGGGGAAACATATCCTGGAATGATTTTGTAAATGAAATGCTGGCCAAAGGAGAGGTGTCGCGAGTACAAGTGGTACCAGAGAGTGACATCGTGGAGATCTACCTTCACCCCGGTGCAGTCATCTTCGGAAGACCTGTACGTCATTTTAAAATAATTGTTATGATTATGTTGCTATCAATTCCAGTTTCATTATTGTTGTCTGTTGTAGAGACTGGCCCTGATGTACCGAATGCAGGTGGCCAATATTGACAAGTTTGAGGAGAAGCTCAGAGCAGCAGAAGAAGAACTGAGCATCGATGCCAAAGACAGAATTCCAGTGAACTACAAGCGCACGGGCTTCTTCGGGAAGTGAGTCATTTGGACTTTACATCGATCAGGCAAACCTCGCCTCATTATGCTTTTTCAAATATTACATTTCATGCATATTATCTTACATATTACATTGAGTGTTATAGAACTGTTTATGAATGTAAAAGTTCAAGCTAAAAAAAAAAAAAAAAAAAAAAAAATGCACGACAAATCGATTCTGAATTGCCAGCCTATGGTTTTCATTGGCTGTCTAGAACGAACAGCTTCTACTTTGCCCCGCCCTAAACACTCTAGTTGTAGCTTAGACTGGAAGAGTTTGGTTTGTGTTGGTCACATGGTGAGGAGACTCTGTTTTCTGCTCCAAAGCAGAACTATCTGACCAATCAGAGCAGAGTAAACCAATCACAACAGACTGAGCCATCTGACCAATCAGAGCGGAGTAAACCAATCACAACAGACTGAGCCATCTGACCAATCAGAGCGGAGTAGACCAATCACAACAGACTGGGCCATCTGACCAATCAGAGCGGAGTAGACCAATCAAAACAGACTGAGCCATCTGACCAATCAGAGCAGAGTAGACCAATCACACCAGACTGAGCCATCTGACCAATCAGAGCGGAGTAGACCAATCTCAACAGACTGGGCCATCTGACCAATCAGAGCGGAGTAGACCAATCTCAACAGACTGGGCCACCTGACCAATCAGAGCGGAGTAGACCAATCACACCAGACTGAGCCATCTGACCAATCAGAGCAGAGTAGACCAATCACAACAGACTGGGTCATCTGACCAATCAGAGCAGAGTAGACCAATCACAACAGACTGAGCCATCTGACCAATCAGAGCAGAGTAGACCAATCACAACAGACTGAGCCATCTGACCAATCAGAGCAGAGTAGACCAATCACAACAGACTGAGCCATCTGACCAATTAGAGCAGAGTTGGCTTTTGGAAAGGCGGGGTTTAGAGAGAGAATTCTTGATCGAGTCGTTTCAGACACTCTGAGAAAAGAGGTGATGCTGCAGTGTTTATAATGAGAAAATCCCAGTGTTTTTTGACCTTCGATGCATGGAAACCTGTAGGAGACTCCAAAACATAATATTAACATAAACAGGGCATTTTATAATCGGCTGTTATCTTGACAGAATGCATCTAGATCCGTGTCTTTGCCTCCACAGTGCCCTTTATGCTCTCGGTATGGCTGCCATTGGGGTCGCAATCCTCTGGTACATCTTCCGACTGGCAGGAATGGGTGGGCGAGATGGCGGCTTTAGTGCATTTGTAAGTCAAGATTTCTTCATTTGTATCAGTTTTAGACTATGAATGTTTTGTGATGTCAAATCGTCCGTCTGCTCCACCAGAATCAGTTAAAAATGGCTAAATTCACTATTGTCGATGGGAAATCTGGGAAAGGGATAAGCTTCAAAGATGTTGCGGGTATGCACGAGGCCAAGATGGAAGTCAAAGAGTTTGTGGACTATCTAAAGGTAAGAGCATCCAAATATCTTCTAGTTACCCATGCTCAGATTTACTGGAATCTACGATCTGAAAAGTGTGCATAATGCAAGTGCATGTGGCGTTATCAGTTCATTCGGACACTATAATAGGCATTAGTGTAAACTTGGGATCTGTGAAATTGACAGCTGACTCCTAAAGATATGTATATTAGATATATATATTATATATGTATATTATGTAAAGATATGTATATTAGATATGTATCTTTATATAATAGGCTATTATCAATCAAATGAAAGCGGTATCAAAAACTGCAGAAGTGGCACAGAAGCTGCATCTAAAGCAGCATTTAGAAGTATTTGCACTGCAATTATAATTGCATGAATTATGCTATGAGATTCATGTTTTAAAATTTATATATATATATATATATATATATATATATATATATAAGAAATGATCACTTAAATAAGGAACTAAAACCACCAGTAGGTGGCGGTAAGTTACAGTCTTAATGAGTGAGTCATTGAATCATTCTAATGAATCAAAATTGTTCAACTCAGCATGCCACCCAAATCTAAGGTATAGACAAAAAAATAGTACAAAAAAATTTTCATATCTTCTGTGCCGAAACTGTACAGATATCCTCCGGTCGTGATTGTCATAACACCCATCAAGTTTAGTCAGAATAATTGTGGAAATCTAGGCGTGTTCTTCGTCTAATTTGTTCGCTCGTTTGTCAAGCACTGTTGGGCGAATTCTTTAACTTTGCCGACATGGTCTGAAGATGATCTAATTCAATTTGTGCTAATTGCTCCAATGGTCTAGGAAGAGTTAAAAAAAAGTTTACAAATCAGAGGAAAAAAATATTTTGTTTCTCAAATCTTTGGTTCAAAAGTTTAGCATAAACAAAATTGGACAGTTGGTGGCGCTAGAAGGTTTGACTTAGCGACGTCCCCTTTGTCGAATTGGTTCTCTCATTTTTCAAGCCCGGTTTGACGAATCAACTTTAGTTCTGTAACTTTGCATGGTCTGAACATGACTTAATTCAATTTTCTTCGAATAAAAAAAAAAAAAAAAAAAAAAACGAAGCAACTGTCTAGGAGGGGTTGAAAAAAAGTTTTTTTCAGAAAATTATAAATAGCTAAATAAATTTCATGAGGGGAAAATTACGTCTCGTGGTGCAATCTAATCGATGAAATGTTTCTTGCCCTAATGGGTCAATTCTATATCCTTTGGTCAAATTGGTTTTGCTCGTTTGTCAAGCACAGTTTGATTAATTCTATACCTTTTGGTCTGAAGAGTTCAAATCAAATCAAAAAGGAATCAGAGGGAAAATAATTTTGTTTCTATCACTTACGGTTCAAAAGTTATTTGCATAAACGTGAGTGCAAAATTGGACAGTAGGTGGCGCCAGAGGGTTCGAGTTAGACACTCCAAATTTGCTATGGTAACATTTCAGACTATCCTCAACCTGTGTGCCTAATCTCATAACTTTCCCGCAAACTGTTCCATGGGCTGCCGTTGACTCGATCGTATGAAGAAACTAACGATAATTATTTTCTTTTGAAGAATCCCGACCGATACCTTCAGCTCGGGGCCAAGGTCCCGAAAGGCTCTCTGCTCCTGGGACCCCCTGGCTGTGGGAAAACCCTGCTGGCTAAAGCAGTGGCGACCGAGGCTCAGGTGCCCTTCCTCGCCATGGCAGGGTCAGAGTTTGTGGAGGTGATTGGAGGTAAATAAGACGGTGTACCGGTTCACCTTCATTTATACAGCGCTTTTAACAATATAGATGGTTTCAAAGCAGCTTTACAGTGATGAAAGGAAATTACAGATTTTGTTTTGGCTCTACAGCAGCTCTTGAATAAAGTTATTGTCCAGCCAAAGTTAGTTTTAATCGATTCACTTCAGTTGCAAAGATCATTAGTTATTAACTTAATCACCGCTAACACGGCAGCATTCTAAAAACCTTGATGCCAGCTTTGAATAAAACATAGAAATATATGTTTGTTTGTTTTTTTATCTCTGCACAAGCTATAAAAACGCAAACAGAATTCATACTGATTCATTAATTCGGTTCATACCGAATACCAGTGTTTATTTTTGTAGTGATATTAGGGCTTCCACCTTGAAATCCTTGATTTTTTTTCACAAACTTTCAAAGCCCTGGAAAAGATTTAGAAAAATAAACATGCATAGAAATAAGTCCTTGAATTTATTTTGTGCAAGAAGTTTTCTGAAAAAAAAATTCCAGTCCACTAGTGTGTTATTTCGCCATCACTGTGGTCTATGCGCACTAGCTTGCTTGATTTACTTTAGTTACGCGCATTTACCCGTTACGTTAAGAGTTTCCCACGTGAGGTACTTTGTGTTGTACGTTGCCATGACATTCACGCGTGAATGACATGACATTTGTCTAATTATATTACAGTGTTTCCAATACATTAATTCACAATATCAACACCTTTTGGAAAAATTTGGAAAACTGGCATTAGAGATTATTATTCAAATGCCATTGCCATTAATAGCTAAATCTGAGTGATTTTCCCCACCCAGGCCTTGGTGCCGCACGAGTGCGAAGTCTTTTTAAAGAGGCTCGCGCTCGAGCTCCATGCATCGTCTACATCGACGAGATCGATGCCGTGGGGAAGAAACGCTCCACAAACATGTCTGGTTTCTCAAACACCGAGGAAGAGCAGACCCTCAATCAGCTGCTCGTGGAGATGGACGGTAAGACACTCAAAATACTAGTTGTCTACATTATACATTATGTCTACAAAGGCTTGGTTCAGTACGGAAGAGGATTTGGGTCAAGCAATAATAAAAAAATAAAACCATCTCGAGATTTAAGTCATTATAATGCGAAATTAAACTCGTTAAATTGAGAAAAAAAGTTGAAATACAATTTTGAGAATAAACTCATTAAATATTGAGATTGAGTTTTTTTTCTTGAAACACAACGACTTTATTCTCGAAAATTGATGAGTATATTCTCAAGATTGTATTTCGAGTTTTTATTTTTTTCTCGAAACACAACTTTATTCTCGAAAATTAATGAGTTTATTCTCAAGATTGTATTTAGTCTTTTTTTCTCAATTTAACAAGTTTTTTCTCGAAACACAACTTTATTCTCAAATTAATGAGTTTACTCTCAAGATTGTATTTAGTCTTTTTTTCTCAAAATTTAAAGAGTTTTTTCTCGAAACACGACGACTTTATTCCCGAAAATTAATGAGTATATTCTCAAGATTGTATTTCGAGTTTTTATTTTTTTCTCGAAACACAACTTTATTCTCGAAAATTAATGAGTTTATTCTCAAGATTGTATTTAGTCTTTTTTCTCATAATTTAACAAGTTCTTTCTCAAAACACAACGACTTTATTCTCAAGTTTGTATTTCGACTTTTTTTCCTCGAAATTTGACACGTTTTTTCTCGAAACACGACTTTATTCTTGAAAATTAATGAGTTTCTCAAGTTTGTATTTCGACTTTTTTTCCTCGAAATTTAACACATTTTTTCTCGAAACACGACTTTATTCTCGAAAATTAATGAGTTTATTCTCAAGATTGTATTTAGTCTTTTTTTCTCAATTTAACAAGTTTTTTCTTGAAACAACGACTTTATTCTCAAATTAATGAGTTTGTCAAGATTGTATTTAGTCTTTTTTCTCGAAATTTAACAAGTTTAATATTGCATTATAATGACTTTAATCTCGAGATGTTTTTTTTTTTTTATTGGTTGGCCCTAATCCTCTTCCGTAATTACAATGGATTAGAAGTAATAAATTCTCTCAAAACTCAAAAAAGTGAGTTGTGACTCGCGCTGCCTGTCTCTTTGAGCGATTTTATAGTGATAAATCAAAACAAATGAGCAAAACTGAGGTAAAAAAAAAATCATATTTATAACATACGATATAGTTACGTAACATAACGGGAGCTATTTTTCTGAATAATCTCATATATGATTTTAGTTCAATAAACAAGTATTTAATATTAAATTACTTGGGTATTTCCATCACAGGTTTGGTCTTAAATTTCATTTAAAGTGGCATTAAAAAGGTCTTGAGTCTTAAATGTAACTTGTTTATATCTGTAGACACCCTGTTATCTGCATATTCCCCATCTCTGTTCTCCAGGAATGGGAACCACAGATCATGTGATTGTCCTGGCTTCCACTAATCGCGCAGATGTTCTGGACAATGCCCTCATGAGACCCGGCCGGCTCGATAGGCACATATTTATCGACCTGCCAACTCTTCAGGTAATGAAGGGTCAAAGTTACGCCGCAGCCACAGAAGTCTTGAGTCTGATGGGTTATTTTATATTTCTGGAGTGATTTGGGTGATTTTTGAAAGAAATCCAGATTAGTGTCCTGAGACAAACTAAATTGTTTTTGAAAGAAGTCTCTTCATTTATTTGATCAAAAATACAGTAAAAATTGTGAAATATTTTTACAACTCAAAATCAGCTGTTTTCTATGTGAATATATAGGAAAGTGTAATTTATTTGTATTTATTTTCAGCATCATTACTCCAGTCTTCAGTGTCACACGATCCTTCAGAAATCACTCGAATATGATGATCTGATGCTCAAGAAACATTTCAGATTATTGTAGTTTTTGCTGCTTAATATTTTTGTGGAATAATTATGATTTAACTTAAGCAAGGTTGCATTGATTTGATCAGGAGTGACAGTAAACACATTTAAAATGTTACAAAAGATTTCTATTTTAAATAAATGATGTACACTGCACTTTCTATTTTTCAAATAATCCTGCGATTAAAATGCATCACAAAAATATTAAGTAGCACGACTGCTTTCAACATTGATAATAAGAAACTTTTGTAAAGTCTTACCTATTATTGAAATAAGGTTTTATTAGTTTACATTAGTAACTGCATTCATTAACATTAACTCATAATGAACAATAATTCTACAGCATTTATTAAACTTAGTTAGTTAATTTAAACATTTACTAATGCATTATTAAAATTAAAAGTTGTATTTTTTAACATTAGTAAAAGCTGTTCAATTTTGGTTCATGCTAGTTCACGGTACAAAGTACATTAGTTAAACACAATACTGTAACTAATGTATTGCTCATTGTTAGTTTATGTTAATTAATACATTACTTAATGTTAACATATTAACCCTTTGTGTAAAGTGTTAGTTTATTGACTCGCTTGGTTTAATCATCTGTTGTAAGTCGCTTTGGATAAAGGCCTCTGCTAAATGACTAAATGATGATAAATGAATAATAATTGATCACATTTGTGGATCAAATCATTATATTAGAATGATTTCTGAAGAATAATGCGACTATTTTAATAATAGTTGATTTTTTTCTGTCAAATCTCTTCATCATTGAAGCTTGATGGTTTTTTAGATTGTGTTGGTTATACATTTTTCAACTCGGTTAAACCATATATAGTTTTAGAGTTTTTAGCAAAAAATAAATTGTAAAAACCTAAAACAGTTTTACCATTAATTTCTCACCATAAAAATAGCCACAGAAGCGTTAAAAACTAACAAACTGTATTTTTGATCAAATAAATGGAGCCTTAGTGAGAATAAAAGTAAAAAAACTAAAAAAGGTAAGTATTCCTAACTTTTGTTTGGTAGAGTGTAAATGTGTGTTGGAAATTGTAGTATACGTGGAATAATTGTCTGTTGAGTTATTGAGAATTAATGCACACCCAAGGTGTAATGACCACTTCCATATTAGCCATATTACCTTCTCAGGAGTGTGTTAATTCATTTACATTTGAAGAGTTCAGATGCAAAAGCCTCTAAATGCCATTTGAAATTTTCTTCTTTAATGATGATTTTTATCAAACTTGTATATTTAAGTTCAGTAATTTCACTTAAATAACTATTAATAGGTAATTATCATTGCCATTTAAGTGAAATTACTAACCTTAAATATACAAGTTTGATAAAAATCATCATTAAAGAAGAAAATTTCAAATGGCACTTAGAGGCTTTTGCATCTGAACTCTTCATTTATTCATTTAGCTGACACTTTTATCCAAAGCTACTTACAATATGTCAAAGGTCGCACGTCTCTGGAGCAACTAGGGGGTTAAGCGTCTTGCTCAGGGACACATTGGTGTCTCACAGTGGATTCGAACCCGGGTCTCTCACACCAAAGGCATGCGTCTAATCCACTGCGCCATCACCACCCCGTATTCTCAATAATTGATCAAATATTCAACACTTACTCTTGCTGATTGTGTTCTAGGAGAGGAAGGAGATCTTTGAGCAGCACCTGAAGATCCTGAAGCTGACGCAGCCGGCGGACTTCTACTCGCTGCGTCTGGCTGAGTTTACCCCCGGCTTCAGCGGTCAGTGCTGTTGGACCGTACACTCACAACCGGCGCAACGTCAGATGCACACTAGGGATGGGCAATGATTAATCGCATCCAAAATAAAAGTTTGTGTTTACATAATATATATGTGTGTGTAGTGTGTATAATTAATTTGTATATATAAAATACTAACGCATGCATGTATATATTTAAGAAAATGTGTTATTAATATATCAAATATTTATATTTATATATAATATTAATTGTGAATAAATATATATAAAATATCTACATGCACATATTTCTTAAATATATGCATGCATGTGTGGGTATTTATATATACAAATTAATTATACACACCACACACACATATATTATGTAAACACAAACTTTTATTTTGGATGCGATTAATCACGATTAATCGTTGCCCATCCCTAACATCCACTTTAAGGGGAAACTAGACTTCCTATAGAGTTGTCACAAAACAACCAGTCCCTCCAGAAAAACGCATGATTTAGTGCATAATCAGCCGATGTCCACATGTTTATGCAAGGGCATTTTTTTTCAAATACGCCGTAATTAATTAAAGGGTTAGTTCACCCAAAAATGAAAATTAAGTCATTAATTACTCACCCCCATGCTGTTCCAACCCCGTAAGACCTTCGTTCATCTTCAGAACACAAATGAAGATATTTTTGATTAAATTTGAGAGCTGTCTCACTACCACATTGGCTCCTAAGGGACTGGCTCTTGACGGCCCAGAAAGTCAATGAAGAAAATGTTTAAATATCCCAAGTGACTACCGTGGCTCAACTATATGTTTATCAAGCGACGTGAATACTTTTTGTGCGAAAAAACAAACAAAAATAACGAGTTTATTCGACTATTCCTTTTCTTCCTTGTTGGCCTGAAACGAGACTTCCTTAGATTTCCATGACGCATGCGCGAGAACTGAACTGAAGTAGTTAAAGGAGATCGCAATTCTCGCGCATTCGTCATGGAAATCTAAGGAAGTCTCGTTTCTGCTCTAATTGGACGTATTTATTCCAAAATCATCAGGTACGTCTTTTTTACTTGATGGACCTGCCCTTGAAAAGCGGTAGGCGTGGTTAAGTAGCCACTGGTGTATAAACTCACAATTGCAAGATATAAACTCACAATTCTGAGGAAAAAGGGATTCTTTAGAATTGGACTTTATAACACAAAATTGCGACTTTATATCACGAAATTCTGAGAAATAGTCACAATTTTCTTTTAAATAGTTGTATTCTAAGTCAAACAAGCTTCCATAGGACTAAGCCTGACTAAATGAAAAAATAAAAATAAATAAATAGCTGATAAAATGAACACTACCTGACACCACATCTGCCACTTGGTTCATATTTTCCAGGTGCCGATATCGCCAACATCTGCAATGAAGCCGCCCTTCACGCCGCCAGAGAGGGATTCAAGTCCATCGACACCTTTAACTTCGAATATGCTGTGGAGAGAGTCATCGCAGGTATCCAGCGATCATATAACCTTAGAGGTTTCTGCACCGTCAGCCTCTGTTTGATGATGTTTGTGACCTGCAGGGAGTGTGAAGAAGAATAAAATCTTATCTAAAGAGGAGCAGAAGGTGGTGGCCTTCCATGAGTCTGGTCATGCTTTAGTCGGATGGCTGCTAGAACACACCGAAGCTGTCATGAAGGTAAATGCAGTCAAAAACCACCAAAAATTTGAATATGGTGCAAAAGTTCATTTATTTCAGTAATTTAACTTAAAAGGTGAAACTAATATATTATATAGACTCATTACATGCAAAGTGAGATATTTCAAGCCTTTATTTGTTATAATTTTGATGATTATGGCTCACAGCTTCTGAAAACTTCAATTCCAAAATTCTAAATTAGAAGATTGTGAAAAGTTTTCCGCTGTGAGCCATAATCATCACAATTATAACAAATAAAGGCTTGAAATATCTCAGTCTATATAGTATATTAGTTTCAGCTTTTAAGTTGAATTACTGAACTTTTGCACGATATTCGAATGTTTCGAGTTGTGAGACGTGCGTGTATGGTGGTCGGGAGGGGACATGTTCGGTTCACTTTAACTCTCGAAACGAAACTGGGATTATCAGAAATAGATATTAGTAATTAAATAACAATTTATTTTCAATTAAGAATGACAAAGACAGTGTGGCATTAAGACATGAATATATATTACATTATTTTGTGCCTATATTATTACACTGCCTGCGAAAAAAAAAAAAAAAATCACAATTTGGATTTAAAAAGGCAAATTTTATTCCTTAAAACTCATATTTGATCACTAAAATTACATATTTAAATTTTTTTCCTTGGAAAAAAAAAAATGTCTTCATGCCTTGAATGCAACTCGACACCCTCGCCTCATTTAGCACGCGGTTCTATGAATATGCAAATGAGCCCCGCCCCCACTCACTGTATTACATTCTATATTTGCATTGTGGCGGGCCGGCCTTTTGATCCGTGTCCTTGTCCTCCAGGTCTCAATCGCTCCCAGGACGAATGCCGCTTTGGGCTTCGCTCAGATCCTGCCGAGGGATCAGTATTTGTTCACCAAAGAGCAGCTGTTTGAGAGGATGTGCATGGCTTTGGGCGGACGAGCCTCTGAGGCCATCACCTTCAATAAGGTCACCACAGGTATGGCATCAATTCTACACACTTATATAATCTCATAACACACCAGCAATGCAACAATTATAAATGCATACCTAAAAAAATTGTATAAGCAGATTTGATTGGTGCTCAGGAGCGCCCCCTGGAGGAAACACACATTTTGACTCGTAGGAAATATTTATTTGCTAGGAATGACAGAAAAATTATTGATAGCCCAAATAACCAATCAAATCACTGCTCTAAGAAGCCCTGTTGCTATTAGCCATTTGAACTGTCAGACACCGATAAATTCCTTTTTCTATGGTTAAAAGGCATTAAAGCACGTCCTTTGGATACTAGATATCCAGAGTGGCTAGTTAAAGGCTTTCTGTTCATTATCGTCAAATGTTGGATCAAACATGCTCTAGTGCACATGGTGCTCCTGAACAGCTTTAAATATACTGTATGTCAATATGTCATTCTGTTAACTTTATTTTAAGGAAAATACCCACAATAAATGCATTATTTACATGTTTGCATCTGCAATCTGTCCGTACACATTGTTTCTGCATGTTAATGTCGGTGTTTATGACGACTTGGGTAGATGTCCCGTTGTAATTTATTATATTTAGAGTTTCAAATAACAACATGATGCACATCTTGATTTATGCATGATGTCAAACTATCATAAACTGCATTTGAAGTTTTAAAATAGAGATCATGATTCTCCCACAATTCTGAATAGTCAGCTCAACAAATTAACATGCAATTAAGAGGTTAACTATAATAATTGCTCTAGTCTATTTAAAAAAATAATAATTTAATTAATTTGAAAAAACAAAAAACAAAATGTAAATCGAGTTGAGTGAATGATTCAATGACTTATTAAAGACTAAACTTGTTTCGACACTGGGTTAATATGCGCATTTGAATGAATCTCTTGAATTATTTGATGTCAAATACATTTTTTAGCGTTACTTGTCGCCACCTACTGGTGTAACGCTGTAATTTATTCAAGAAGTAATTTGTCTCTATTTTGATCGCTACCGTAGACATCAGTGTTTATATCTGAACTATAAACTATACGCATCAACGTTTCGAACTATAAACGTTTCATATCATGACAACGGCTCTCTCTGGATCAAACTCTTTGCTGTGATCGTACTTGTCAAAGTTTTAAGAGTCCGAAGAATCGCTGACTCAATCATTTTAATGATTAATTGTGCTGCTCTAATTGGACGCATTTATTCCAAAATCATCAGGTACGTCTT
Organism: Pimephales promelas; assembly: GCF_988280905.1. Lineage (NCBI taxonomy): Eukaryota > Metazoa > Chordata > Actinopteri > Cypriniformes > Leuciscidae > Pimephales > Pimephales promelas. The sequence continues at coordinate 1,572,270 of NC_142769.1, read as the reverse complement.
TTTTTACTTGACGGACCCGCCCTTGAAAAGTGGTAGGCGTGGTTAAGTAGCCACTGGTCTATAAACTCACAATTGCAAGATATAAACTCACAATTCTGAGGAAAAAAGAGATTTTTTCTTTAGAATTGGACTTTATAACACAAAATTGCGACTTTATATCACAAAATTCTGAGAAATAGTCACAATTTTCTTTTAAATAGTTGTATTCCAAGTCTAACAAGCTTCCATAGGACTAAGCCTGACTAAATAAAAAAATAAAAAAATAGCTGATAAAATGAACACTACCTGACACCACATCTGCCAGGCGTGGTTAAGTAGCCACTGGTGTAAGGTCAATGGGTGTCCACACACAGACCGGACTTCATAGGATATATGCTGGACGCCAGATAACGTATAAACTCCTCGTAGGTGCTCAGGATGACCTACGCAAGGTGACGCGCGTGGCCTACTCCATGGTGAAGCAGTACGGCATGGTTGCCAGCGTGGGCCAGATGTCCTTCCCTGAAGATGATCAGGGAGGAATTGGACGGAGACCATTCAGCCAAGGCCTCCAACAGCAGATGGACCATGTGAGTACAGGGATACTCCACCTCTGGAGAGATGAATGTGTATTTAAAATGGGTCATTTATGTAGAAGAAATGTGAAATTATGTTTGAATTTGGAGCTTTCTAGACTGAGAAAAGGCAGAAAATGTATTTTGTGGATGAAAGACAACAACTCCCAGAATGCACTTGCTTCGCTGCCCTAGGAGCCTAATTGCGATTAATCGTGCACCAAAGCTACATTTTGTTAAATGTCATAATCATTTGTTAACAAATAAGTATTCATTACTTCAATGAGCTCATTGTTTCTGCTTTAAATTGTTTACATTGTTTAACGCTAAAACCGTATTCTGGACAAATGTGGGCAAAATAGTTTTGATTTATTTTTAAAAAATACTTCCCTTGATCTGAGCGGTGCAAGACTTGGCTACGTTTCCTAAGTTTGCCTCCTGAACACACACAATTTCTTTTTGACTCAATTCTACAATGTTAAGTCGGTGAAAAATCAAACTCCTTAATCTTGAATTTGGGTCAAAAATGGGCACCCATAGAAATGAATGGGAAAACTGTAATTTAGAGCATCCTAAAATAAGACGGCAAAATCACTTCATCTTTAGGTTTTAGCTATAAGAACTTATTGGAATGATATTTTAATGTAGTTAAAAAAAATTAAACATAAAACATAAAAATAAGCATGATTTACATAGAAAATATGGTACTTTTTGAAGTAAATAAATTCAAAAATACCCCCAAAATAAGAAAAACACCATAAATGGATAGACAAAACTTTATCGAAGACAGTGATATAACATTTATAATAAATAAAAATTAGGATCACACCTGAGTCTTCTGTGCCCACATTTGTCCACAATTACAGGATTAAGGGCTTTAAAGTCAATACGTTTTGAGGGCTACATTAATACATTTTTAGCTAACTGTGATTACATTTCTGAAATCCATAACTCAGACAGTGTCCTCTGATAACAGATCACTGTAAATTGCACTGTAAAAAACTGCTTTGAAATGATGTGTATTGTAAAAAGTGCTATGTGAAATAGCTTAAATCTCATTTATCTTGAATATATGTGTGTGGTTATTTATTTCTATTGCTTTCTCCCGTGTTCAGGAAGCTAAGTTGCTAATAGCACAGGCCTACCGGCGCACAGAGAAACTGCTTCTGGACAACAGAGACAAACTTATCTTGGTAAGAAATGCTCACATCCTTGTTAGCACAGCAAGATCATTCTTCCCAAAAAGAGGTTAAGAAATGAAGATAAATTCTATGAATGTTCTTTACACTACTACTACTCTCTATATAACCAGACACGACACAACGCCATGACACGCGATAAAACGCCTCTTTTCCGTGTTAATTGGACTTCAAATCAGTTTCTATTTTTCGTGACGTCGCGGCTAGAACAACAACAACAGACAAAGTATAACAGTGATAATCTCAGGTACTGATTGTGTGCTTTATTTAATGTTAAAACCGTCCAATGTGAGTTTGAATATAATTTTGCCTGACCTTTATAGACATTGAAAGTGACATTAGATAATCCACATTTGAACGTTCAAACTGTGAACAAATAAGTCTATTCTATGGCAGGGATTGTTTGAGTCACTCCGTATGTATTTTTAATGTTTAAATGGTGTAATATTTCTGAATTATGTACCTTTTTCCGATCTTATTCTTGTTCTCACTTAGTTTATTTTAAATAAAAATGAAGAAAATATTTGAAAAGTGGAAATAAAGTGCATAACGGGTATTTAATAGTGGGAATATAGCGTTTATCTAGTAGGGTTCGGTGTAGGGAAGAGCTTTAGGAAGTAATCTCCCAATTAGGCAGCCTCTATTAATGAGTTTAATAAACATAATTACATACACTAATATGTTATTACTGCATAGCATTTTAAAATGTACTAAAATACACTGAAGTGGAAATAGTGTCTACCATTATTTGCACTAAGTATAAATAGCAACAATTCGCACATAGCATGAAAAAAATCCTTTTTTGTTATTTGCACCTGGATCGTCTTGGCGGATCCATTCATTTCTCTTTTTCGTACTTTTCATAACACGCTCACATTATTTCATTACAGTACATTCTCGTTTACACTCAAAATTAAAGGAGTAGTTCACTTTTGAAAAAACTTTTGCTGATAATTTCCTCACCCCCATGTCATCCAAGATGTCCACGTCTTTCTTTCTTCAGTCGAAAAGAAATTAAGGTTTTTGATGAAAACATTCCAGGATTTTCTCCATATAATGGACTTCAATGGGGTCCAAACGGTTCAAGGTCCGAATGAGAGTTTCAGTGCAAACTGTTCAAACGATTCCAGACGATGAATAAGGGTCTTATCAAGCGAAACGATCGCTCATTTAATAAATAAATAACAAAGTTTAAGTTTTATAAGCTTATCAAAATGAACAAATCTTTTTCCGAGTCATTTGGTTCATTCAACGAACGAATTGACTCTGAAAAAGATTTGTTCATTTTGATGAACGAGTTCGAACAGAAGAGTCACAAACTTAAACTTTGTTATTTATTTATTAAATGAGCGATCGTTTCGCTTGATAAGACCCTTATTCATCGTCTGGAATCGTTTAAAGCCCTTTGAACAGTTTGCACTGAAACTCTCATTCGGACCTTGAACCGTTTGGTTCCCATTGAAGTCCATTATATGGAGAAAATCCTGGAATGTTTTCATCAAAAACCTTAATTTCTTTTCGACTGACGAAAGAAAGACGTGGACATCTTGGATGACATCATGGGGGTGAGTGAATTATCAGCAAAAGTTTTTTCAAAAGTGAACTACTCCTTTAAGCATGCAAAATTATCTCGGACCCCTCAGTATATTAGTGCAAAACCGCTAAAATGGAAACTATTTTTAGCTTCAGTGATTGAAGAAAACTAAATGTTTGATTTGATCATGGAGAACTGTGTTTTCAGCTGGCTAATGCCCTGCTCGAGAGGGAAGTGGTCAACTATGATGACATCGAGGCTTTGCTTGGACCTTCTCCGTTTGGTCCCAAAAAGATGATTGCTCCTCAAAGCTGGGTGGAGGCCGAACGAGACAAGCAGGACACTGGAGAAGACGAGCCCCGCAGACCCCAGAGACCCCGCAAAGACACGCAGGACGACGAGATCAACCTGAGCCCAGCGTGAGCGCAAACACACTGGATCTGGGCAAGAAAAAACCCCAAATCTTTTCTCTTGATGTTCCAGTTAGACCTGATCGAACTGACTGAACAATAATGGCAACATGTGTTCTTCGTTGACCGGATTATTTTGGCTTGTAATTCTAAAAATTAGAATATGGTGCAAAAGTTCAGTAATTCAACTTAAAAGATGAAACTAATATACTATATAGGCTCATTACATGCAAAGTGAGATATTTCAAGCCATGATGATTATGGCTTACAGCTTATGAAAACACCAAATTCAACATTAGAATATTGTGAAAAGGTTTTCAGCTGTAAAACATAATCATCAAATCTCTCACTTTGCATGTAACGAGTCTATATAATATATTAGTTTCACCTGTTAAGTTGAATTTCTGAACTTTTGCACGATATTCTAATTTTTCCAGTTTCATCTGTATTTTAAATGTCTTTAGGACATTTGATTAAGATTAACAAAGGCAACTTCTAAGCATCAATCAAGCATTTAAGAGCTTTTTTTCACTCTTTTAAAGAGTAGCAGAAACCTCCTTTGAGAATTACACATTTAAAACAGTAGTTGAGCGTCTTTTCCAGACCAGCTCAAACTGGTTTTGTTAGACTGAGTTAGCATTGCCAGCTGTAAATCTGAAGTCATCTTGCGATGTCAGTGGATATATTCTGCACCATATGTAATAAATTGTTATTCTTGTGTGCAATGTCTAATGTGATTCTTTTGGTGGATGACTAAACTTTTATTGTTATGAAGTAGTGACACTTTATTTTAAGGTGTCATTGTTTCAGTGTAATTATACATTTAAAGGTGCAGTGTGTAGATTTTAGCGGCATCTAGTGGTTCGGTTGTGAGTTTGCACTATTGGCTCCGCCCACTGCTCACCCCTCCCTTTCGAAGAAGCTACGGTGGCTCAAAGGGGACAAACATACCACATCATAGATAAAGTTTACAAAGCCATAGTCAGTCGAGGATCAAGGGTCTTAATATATAATATAATTAATAATAGTAATCACATTTCTCCCAACATAGCAAACCCATAATACAGCGAGGGAGAAGAACCACATGAAACTATGCAACTGCGTATATACGTTTTCTAACAGGGTAGTAAAAGTTTATCTGGCTAATATGAGCCGTTACTGTGTCTGAGCTGGTTAAAGCGTAAAGCCTTGTTTAACCCGCTGGGGTTGTTCGGCCCAAATGGACCCGAAGAATTTAAATAAAAAAAATTTAAATCACAGCTTCCTCGGAATGGTCAGAAATTTGGTGACTTTGTCGGTATTTGGTTTTTGAACACCCAAAAATAATTGGGGACAGGATGTGAGTAGTCTAAGTGGTTGTAAAAAAAATAGTCACACTTGGGGTGTTCGGGTCCAAAAATTAATGGCAAATTGGCAAAAATGTGAAAATACTGAGTTTTTTGTGCGTACAATCTACAAATCAGCCACGATCTTGAAAAAAAGCACACAACAGTGAAGGGGTAAATCTATAAACCTCAAGAGTGCAAAACAGACACACACACACACACACACACCAAAAAAATTCAGATTATACATGTGTTTTGCATTTTTAAAATGCTCAGTATGTCCACCAGATGGCATCCATCTCATTTAAAAAATGTATTGACTCTAAAATGAAATACAGCTTTAAAAAAAAATGTAAAAATATATTTTTAAAAAAAATATTTTTTCTATTATGTTAAATGGGGGCAAATTTTGTCATAATTATTGCATTAATACTAATTATAAAAAATATATATATTTTTGAAATTCTCAAAACACCAAAAAAGAAAAGAAAAAATATTATAAATAACGAGTAAAAAAAAAAATGATTTTTTTTTTTTTTTTTAATATGAATCCCGCCCTTTGGGTCCATTTGGACCCGAACACCCCGAGTGTGACTCTGAAACGAACAACCCCAGAGGGTTAAACTTGACGCATCCACATGAGCGCAAAGGTGCGTGCGGCAAAAATTACATGATTGTAACAGCGCGCGTGTCTCTCCATATCCTATAGACACCATTTACTACACCCAAATGAATAAATTATAATAATTAATAAAAATAATATCCTTTTTTTCTCTGGTTTGGAAAACTCTCGCAATCGATTTAAAATTCTTCCAAGATGGACTTGTCGACCACAATTGACCGGTTGGTGACCCCTGTAACGTTACGTTACTGTTTTACGGTCACTAGTACAAAGCCAAAACACAGCGAGGGAGAACTAAGTTACATGAAACAATCCCAACTACATATTTTACGCCACTGACAAGGGAAAATAATCGCTACTCACGGAGTTTATGGCTGGCTTTCTGCAGCTTCCCTGTCACGGGATAATCAGGAAACATAAGCGAGACCTTAGACATGAACTTAAACAAATGAACTGAAACACACACAGGAGGGTAATGAGACAACAGGTGACGAGTCTTAATACTAAACAGATAATGAGAAGGGAGGAGCTAACAATTAGACAAAGCACACGGCACAGGAATAATCAGCAGCCATGCTCATATGAAACTAGACTAACAGGCAATGTCATCACACACAACTAGTATCTCTGTCTGTTTGTGTTCGGCTACGGTAGAAACATGACGTCACAATATAAACGTTATATTGTCACAGATATAAATGTCTCATTCTAAGGTAATAAAAACATAACGGTTCATTGAGGAAGGTCTTTATGTACTTTATGTACATGTAGGCCTACTTACTCTACGGTTTGGGTTTAGTTACATGTAATTGCATGTTTTATAGTTATTACGGTAGTAACTACATGCAACGTGTTACAAGGAAACTAAAATAAAGGGTTACCTATTATTATTTCTCCTTTTTTAACCCTAAAACTGTATTCTGGACAAATGTGGGCAAAATAGTTTTGATTTATTTTTAAAAAATACTTCCCATGATCTGAGCGGTGCAAGACTTGGCTACTTTTCCAAACTTTGCCTCCTGAACACACACTATTTAATTTTAAATTTTTACTCAATTCTACAATGTTAAAAATCAGTGGAAAAAACAACTTAATCTTGTATTTGGGTCAAAAATGGGCACCCATAGAAATGAATGGGAAAAACTGTAATTTAGAGCATTCTAAAATAAGCCAAAATAAAACACCAAAGTCACTTCATCTTTAGGTTTTAGCTCTAAGAACTTATTGGAATGATATTTTAATGTAGTTTTTTTTTTTTTTTTTTTTAAGCCTAATTTACAAATATGGTACTTTTTGAAGTAAATGCATTCAAAAATACCCCCAAAATAATAATAATAAAAAAACACCTTAAATGGATAGACAAAACTTTATTGAAGACAGTGATATAACATTTATAATAAATAAAAATTAGGATCACACCTGAGTGCCCACATTTGTCCACAATTACAGGCATAAAGGCTATAAAGTCAATACGGTTTGAAGGTTAAATATAAATTGCCAGAACAATCAAATGCAAACTAAATCACTGTCTCTTTTCTCCATTACAAATTAGGGAAGTACTAAAGATGCACCGATGTTATTTACAAACAGCCGATGATCAGTGCCGATTATATCCTGTCAATGAAAAGGGTGAGGTAAAACATGACTGCAAGTTAATGTGACAATAATGCATTAACAGCTAAAAACAGCAGACTCTGTTTGACCCTATGAATCACCCATAGTTCATGCCAGGGTTGCCAGATCTGCAGTTTTTTTCCCCTATACTGAACATTATTTGTAGCGTGGCTCTCATCCCATTATCGTAAATAGCTCTGTGCTTTGTTACTTCTGAAAAGAATCAGTGTCATATTTCTACACTCTTAGAAGAAATGGTTCTATTTAGAACCAGAAATGGTTCCATCCCCCACTTCATATATAATGGAACTCCAAAATGGTTCTACATAGAACCTTTTTTTTTTGGTAAAAGGTTCTATTGGCCAAGTATGGAACCCCAGTGTTCTATATAGAACCCAGAGGAACCCTTTTTTTAAGAGTGTATAGAACCTTTTAGGGGTCCCAAATACGTAGCGCTGATAGAACCTTTTTAAAGGTTCTATATAGAACCTTTTGTAATTCTGTCCATTTTATAACGAAATTCAAACAATAAATGGCGTTTTGACACTCTCAAATGTGACAGATCACTGTAGCGTCTCGGTTCAAGCAGCAGCGTGGGGCGCGAGTCTATTCTTCCACTGTAATGCAAATTATATCAAGAAAAAGACACATGAACATCAGAAGGTATGTTGAAAGATACAGTACTACAACTTACCGAAATCCGTATCACGTCTCAATCAGTGTTTCAACCGTGGAAAGACGTCAATAAAAGAGTTTGTGAACAATATCACTTAATGTTGCATTTACCTAAAGAAAGTTATCCATTTGTTAGTTAGCTTTTTTTTTAAAAAACCAGAGAGGAGCTTATTTACTGTTAATAAAATATGAATAAAAAGACAAGTGCTTATGAAAACTACCTTAGATGTGTAAGTGAGTTTCATACAAACATTTCAGCTTTTATTTGAGTGTAAATATTATCTGGAAGTAAATAGCAGTTGAATATAATAGCTCTGTTGTTAATTTTAACCTTTATTATTATAGTGTACCAAATGAGAGGGTTCTCTGTATAGTTTGCAGCATTATTGAGAGATATTTTGTTTTATCCATAAGAAAAACCAAACTATCATCATCGGTATCGGCCGATATCATTCTGAACAAATTGGTTTTCGGTATCGGCTAAGAAATTTGATATCGGTGCATCCTAGAGATGAACATTTTGACCGAAACCGATAATTCTTTATCTTCTAGCCGATATCCAATATATTGGGTGATAAATCTCTAAATCTAAATTTCTATACGATATTTGAGAGTCTGATTACAAAAACAAAAGTCCCTCCCAACATTAAATCCAAATCCAAAGCACACAATTATGTTCTCTTGATAATTTTATGTAGCCGATATTACAGAAAAACTGTATTTTCCTTGAACATTTTGACCGAACCGATAACCGATAATTCTTTATCTTAAAGCCGATATCAAATATATTGGGTGATAAATCTCTAAATCCAAATTTATATACGATATTTGAGAGTCTGATTACAAAAACAAAAGTCCCAATATTAAATCCTATATCCAAAGCACACAATTATAATGTTCTCTTGATAATTTTATGTAGCCGATATTACAGACAAACTGTATTTTCGAAGCAATTCCAATCATATTTCAACCACTTCAAAACATCAGTGCGCATGTGAAGTATCTCAGCTGGAGAAAATAATCCATTATTTATCAGCTTTAACATATCGGCCAAATTTTCTTATCAGGCCGATAACGCTAACATTAAAAATGAGCATATATCGGCCGATACCGAATCCGATATATCACGAATCCCTATTAAAAATACAGACGGGTATCATTCCAATCTTTTATTCATAACTAAAGATAATGACAGAATTTTACATTTTCTTAAGAAATAAATATTAAAAACAAAACTATAATCAAAATTGAGAAGCAAAACAAAATAATAACTGTAATAATAATAGGTATTGTGTAATTATGTAAAATTTTGTTCCTGAAGGGGAAAACAAAAAAAATATACATTTGAAGCATTATTAATTTGGCAAACTGTGTTACGCTGCATATTAAAATAAGTATTACTAATATTAAGGCTTTCTAAATGTCTCAGATACTTTTGAAGTTAAATCGCAGGCAAGAAATAAAATAATATTACATATTACACAATATACTAGTCATATATAAAAATAATGAAAAACAAAGTTATCACGTTTAAAAAGTCATTTTTTTCAGTCTATAAATCTTAAAAAAGACATTCCTGAAGAATCAATACAGTATTGACTCAAACATGCTTTATTTAAATTACATAAGGTTTAAAAGATCTCATTGGCACTTTCACATATTATAAGAAATTATTTTTGACGTCTAACTGTTAAATACACATACTCATGTCAAAATGTCCTCGTAAACACCGTCATTCATGTCTTGAGTGAAAAAAGCGCATGTGTAACAGTCTATTAGATCCGTGCATTCGTTCTTAAAGTGACAGAAGCCTAATAAACCTGTGCGTCTGTCATTAATGTTGATCAAACAACAAAAGATGAACAGAAAATCGCTTTACTGCTCTTCACTGAATCACTTAATACGAATAAATGTATATTTACTTTACAATGTTGAAGATTATGCATTGTTTTTATAAATTTGATTACTTGATATACAATTTGCGAAGTATTTCTTATTTCTAGTGCTTGAAGTTTTTCAGGTAGGTCTATTTCATTTGTGTCTTTGTTCAATTGTAGTTTGTTTTCCGACATGGTGTCGGCCCAGATCCGGCCCACATCTGTGCCGTGTGGAGTTTTTGTTTTTTTACTAGTTAGTAGAGCCCGACCGATAAAGAATTTTGAAGGCCGATACCGATACAAATATTTTTGGGTTTTAAAATCCGATATTCCGATATATCGGCCGATATTTAAAAAAAAAATAATAATAATTTATTAAATATTGTTGGATTTCACACACGTGTAAAAGAAAAGCTAACTTTTCTGCACAAGATAAATGTCTAAATGTTCACTCCTCGCAAGTATTACTTACATTTTACAATGCAGGGACTTTAACTAGAGATATGCTAGTTATAAATACAGTAATTATTACAAGTTCATTGTGGTTTCCAAGCTCATTAATATTACCGTTAGCGGTCTTCCACTGATGATAGTGGCGTTAGCTAGCTTTGTGGTTAGCTAGTCTATGATAAGCCATAATTTAGCAATAGATGACATCATACTGCAAATTGTAAAACATACATTTTCAATATAACAGGCTAAGGAGAGATGATTGAAGCGTGTTTCGTCCGTTTTTATTTTATTTTTTAAATATTCATTTATCGGCCATTATAATTTTGCAAAATGCCTAATATCGGCCGATAATATCGGTCTGGCTCTACTAGTTAGTTTTATTATGATTTTGAAAATGGTGATTTAATGGAAGCATGCATGTATGTGTACATTAAAAAAAAGAGCATATACAAAAGAGCAGCTCTGAAATTCAACAAAATATAATAAAAAAAACTCCTTTTGTGTTCCATGACAGTCATATGGGTTTAGAATGCCAGTTATGAGTGAGTAAGCGTATCGGTTTCATTTTGGGGTGCTTCGTTCTGTCCATTTACACATGCTCAGCAAACCTCAGTATTGGTCATCAGCTAAAATAATCCCCCAAGAACTTGACAAACGTTTTATGAACAAGGCATCCCTGTGTGCACCATGTCTAATCGGTTTGGTTCCTCTCTCCACAGTTGGTGCTTTCACAACACCTGTCGCATCATGTTGAAATACTTCCCTGATCCATGACCTTCTCTCTCCTCTGACACTGATGACCTTTAGCTAAATCATATCACTGGGGAATATATAGTCCATTTATCAATTCTGTAAACCTCCCCTTTGAGATGTTTGAGAGTATCTGGACGTCTTGAACGGCAGAATCCGTGCGCCGTCTATCGTGGGTCGTACATGTGAGCCAGTTTTTTAAAGCGAGGCCCCCAGTCGTTGAGGTAGTCGTAGTCCTGGTCTTCATCTGAGCCCATGGAGGCGATGGAGCTGAGGCTTCCCGAGACCGAGCCGTCGCCCTCGTAGTCGTAGATCAGCGCTGTGTCGTACGGCGGGACGTTCGGGTCCGTGTCGGCGGCGTCCAGGCCCTGTTCAGGTCAAGCGGAAAACAGGGAAACTGTCACCGAAGAAAGTGCATTCGGTTTTCAAATCGATCTGTGCGTTCACACCGGACGTGAATAGAGTGTCAAATTCGCGTCTAGTTTGACGCTTAACTGACACGCGTAAAAACAAAAGTTTGAAGCGAAATTTACGCGCGTCACGTGAGCAAGCAACAGGCTCCTGATTGGTTAACGCAGCGCGAATTGACGGCAAATTTCAGATTTTTCAACTAACGCGAATTTGCGTCAAACGCGTGAATGCACAAATAGCACTTACTAAATCGTTCGCGCGAAACGCGCTTAATGTGCCAGACGCTCAATTCGCGTGAACTTGACGCACGAATGAGGTGTATTCAAGTCTATTTGGCCCAACGTTGCGTTGAAACCACCCAGCATTTTTAAGAGTGTGTGTGCATTCCTATTCATTGCATCTTTATGGGTCATAAAACGGGTCATTTATTTTATTTTATTTTATAAATTTAAATGATATTCACTGTTTTTTTTTTTACTAAATACTTCAATTGATATCACAATATCCTGATTTAAAATTTCAAACACTAAATTTTAAACTTGCTTTAACAGAGTTAAACAACCCTTTCTTTTGGATTAGTAATGAGAAACAACTAATAAATCTCATATTCAGGACTGTGGATAACAGGAGAATAACTATTGCGGTGTCTCATTATTGTTATGGTGGTACTTAATAAATTATTATTAAAATAAAATAATTATAATAAATAATTAAAATAATAATAATAATTATTATTATTATTTTTTTATTATGGTGGTACTTAAAGAAAATTGGTATTTTTGAAAATTAAATACTTAAGGAGTTTTCCTGTGAATTACCCACAAATATTTCAGACTGACTATTATTCCACTTTATATTAGGATTTCTTTAACTACTACACTGTAAAAATAAAAATCATGATTTGTTATCATAACGTTTTTTTCTTCTGTCAAATCAAATTAGATAATTTATGTGCTTCAGATAACATAATATTTTGAGTTTCTGATTATTAAATCAATCTCCTTCATTGTATTAACTTAATTTTTCAATTTCAATGAACTTAAAGTTAAGGCAACCAGGTTACTTACTACATTTTTTAAGTTAAACCAACAATATTTATTTACAGTGTGTGTATTTGCATTAAAGACCACACGTTAAATGTTACGAATAGAAATTGTACACAACTACATGTAATTAACCCCAAAGCCTATTGTAAGTACATTTCACTTGTTCCTTAAATGTATAACTACACCGTAACAAAAGATGATCCGTTTAAATGCGAGTACATCGTTAAAGACACTTAATATAAAGCGGGACTGTAAGAAAAGTCTCTTACAACATTGATGAAGTCTTCGATGTCGGTCGGGTCTCCGGGGGCTTTGCGTGGATATGTAGGAGAAGGCAGGTTATGGGGGGCATCTTTTCTCAGAGGTTGTTTTCCTCTGGGAAGGCCACAGTCTTGAGGGAAAAATGAGGCTGGCACAGGGACCGTGTCACTTGGGTTCCTCAGAAAATCGATATTAAATGCGTCCTATTGGACGGAAACAGCTTTAGGTATTTCACTACAAAAAACACAACAAACCAACAATTTCTTCAAGCTTTGGAAAGAATTTGAAAGCTAAGAACTTCATTAAAGTAGACAAAGCTGGACAAACGTTCACGATGAAACCTGAAAAGTGACTCAGTCTCTTCATAAATAAATAAATAAATAAATGCATTATCGCATACATGCTTGTCCTGTACGTTTGTGAACAAAAACAGAGCCTAATGGCTTATTATCATTAAAATGACGGGTAATAAAAGATTATGACTGTATTTCCGTCACGGATATGTCTAAATCCACCTTTGTGCCAGAGAAAGTATTGTTATATTAGCCCACATACACTGCTTTTGAGCTCAAAGTGACCTAAGGATTGAGAAATGCGTCATAGCGATTGTAAAAAATAAAATACAAAAGTGACTGTAAAAATGTCCTCTGCTGTCGATATAATGAACATTTTGATAAATGAACACATACTGTATACTGCAGATATTTTTCCCCTCTGCTCTATTGTATGACCTTTACATAATATATCATTATTTCAGATAATTAGTATCCCTCTCACCTCGTCCTCTTCTCCGCCCCCCTGCTCGTCATAATGGAAGACGTTGTCTCGGATGTCCTCGTCAGACGCTCCGACTAGCAAACTCCCTCGCTTGCCCATGTTCTGCCTCGTGCAACCCCTCAGCGCCACAGTGAGCGCCAGCAGGACTGAACACACACATGCTTTTATTATAGCCAATATCATGTGTATAATACGGCTTATTAGGGGTATGGTTAGGCATATGCACATAAATCAGGAAAATAATGCAACAAAGTTTGTGTTGAAAGAAAATAGCATCACAGTCCAGCTTAAAGAAGTAGTTCACTTGAAAGCATTGGAAACAATGGACTTCAATGGGAACCAAACGGTTCAAGGTCCAAAAGACAGTTTCAGTGCAAACTGTTCAAACGACTCCAGACGATGAATAAGGGTCTTATCAAGCGAAACGATCGCTCATTTAATAAATAAATAACAAAGTTTAAGTTTTATAAGCTCAAAGTTCAGAAAAAGATGAAAAATGAAAAAGATTTGTTCATTTTGATGAACAGGAGAGTCACGAACGCGCATCACAGAACAGAGCAAGGCGAGCATTTGAGCTTATAAAACTTAAACTTTGCTATTTATTTATTAAATCACTTGATAAGACCCTTATTCATCGTCTGGAGTCGTTTAAAGCCCTTTGAACAGTTTGCACTGAAACTGTCTTTTGGACCCCATTGAAGTCCATTATATGGAGAAAATCCTGGAATGTTTTCATCAAAAACCTTAATTTCTTTTCGACTGAAGAAAGAAAGACATGGACATCTTGGATGACATCATGGGGGTGAGTAAATTATCAGCAAAAGTTTTTTTTAAAAAGTGAACTACTCCTTTAAGAAAGTTATTTTTTGTTGTACAAAAAGTTATTAATTTACTTCAAATATATATATATATATACATATATAGAGAGGTGAAACTCGAAAAATTTGAATATCAAGCAAAAGTTATAATTTTGATGATTATGTTTTACAGTTTATGAAACCCCAAATTTATTAGATTTTAAATACAGAAATGTCGGCCCTCTGAAAAGTATAATCATGCATTTGTATATAGTTATATATGATAAATATATTAGTTTCACCTTTTAATTTGAATTACTGAAATACATGAACTTTTGCACGATATTGTAATTTTTCGAGTTTCACCTGTACATATATATATGTGTGTGTGTGGCCATAGTCGCTCTGGAGAAAACCGTGATGTCATCGTCCAGCTCAGTTCAAATCTCATATAATGGTGTCAATGCAGGCAGAACAATAATATTGTTCAATATAAAATGAATTAAACTAAACTTACACAAGAGAAAAGCGACGCTTCCCATAATAATCATAAGGGCAATGAAGCTTATTCCCACTTTGGCTCCAAAGATGGCCGCGGTGGCGCTCTTGCAGTCCCCGAAACTGTCACAGGGACACACGGTCACGTTGACCAGCGCACTGGAGGAGAGAGACGGCGAGCCCGAGTCCGAAACGGCCACAGGAATAGAGAAGTCCCCCCTCTCTATGTCTATCAGCGGCTGGAGAACCGCATGGGTCTCTGGGACGGACAGAAGAAAACACAAGAGTAAACACTGTGAGTGAGCTCCATCTCTAACAGGGCTAGATCCCTTACTGACAACTGAATCCTGAACACTAGGGGTGGGAATCCGATTCAAATCGATTCTTGAGGTCACGGTTCAAATCAAATTGATTCATAGGGTCACGATTAGATTCAAAATGATTCTTGGGGTCACGATTCAATTCGAATTGATTCTTGGGGTCGCGATTCAATTCAAATCGATTCTTTGGGTCATGATTCGATTCAAATCAATTCATGGGGTTACGATTTAATTCAAATCGATTCTTGGGGTCACGATTCAATTCAAATCGTTTCTGGGGTTTACGATTCGATTCGAATCGTCCATGGGGTCACGTTTCGATTTAAAAATGATTCTTGGGTTCACGATTCGATTCAAATCGATTCTTGGGGTCACGATTCGATTCAAATCGATTCATGGGGTCACGATTCAATTCAAAACGATTCTTGGGGGTCACGATTCGATTTAAATTGATTATTGGGGTCACAATTCGATTCAAATCGATTCTTTGAGTCATGATTCGATTCAAATCAATTCATGGGGTTACAATTCAATTCAAATCGATTCTTGGGCTCACGATTCAATTCAAATCGTTTCTGGGGTTTACGATTCGATTCGAATCGTCCATGGGGTCATGTTTCGATTCAAAAATGATTCTTGGGGTCACGTTTCGATTCAAATCGATTCATGGGGTCACGATTCGATTCAAATCGATTCATGGGGTCACGATTCAATTCAAAACGATTCTTGGGGGTCACGATCCGATTTAAATTGATTATTGGGGTCACGATTCGATTCAAAAAGATTTTTGGGGTCACAATTCGATTCAAAACGATTCTTGGGGTCGCGATTCGATTCAAATTGATTTGGGTCACGATTCGATTCAAAAAGGTTTTTGGGGTCACGATTCGATTCAAAACGATTCTTGGGGTCGCGAGTCGATTCAAATTGATTTGTGATTTAAATTGATTATTAGGGTCACGATTCGATTCAAAAAGATTTTTGGGGTCACGATTCGATTCAAAACAATTCTTGGGGGTCGCGATTCGATTCAGATCGATTCATGGGGTCACGATTCAATTCAAAACGATTCTTGGGGGTCACGATTCGATTTAAATTGATTATTGGGGTCACGATTCGATTTAAATTGATTATTGGGGTCACGATTCGATTCAAAAAGATTTTTGGGGTCACGATTCGATTCAAAACGATTCTTGGGGTCGCGATTCGATTCAAATTGATTTGTGTTTCGTGATTTGATTCTTCGGGTCATGATTCCATTCAAATCAATTGATGGAGTCACGATTCGATTCAAATCGATTCTTGGGGGAAACTGTTTAATTGAAAACGATTCTTGGGGTCACAAATAGATTCAAAACGATTCTTAGGGTCACGATTCAAATCAAATCGATTCTCTATTTAATAACTCCATCTCGAATGGGACTAACAGTAGCGGCTGTTCATTTCTCTGCAGTTCGATTCTCAATTTTCTTCTTCAATTCGATATATGCATATATTTAAAATCTATGATCATTGAAATTTGATTCAAAATGGAGAATCGAACAGCAATTATAGACACTTCATAACTGCGTTAATTTAATCAGCGTTCATATTCGTATCATCAAAATTATAACAAATAAAGGCTTGAAATATCTCACTTTGCATGTAATGTTTATAGATATTCTAGATACTCAAATTTTTCGAGTTGCACCTGTGCATATAAATGATGTATTAAGTGTTACCATTGAGAGTGATGATGGTCCAGTTGGCGGCTGTGTTCAGGTCAGGGATGTGAAAGGTGAAGGGGTCAGCTTGAGGAGACATGTCCTGGTCCACGGCGCTGATCATCAGGCCCAGTCGATCCCTGTCCCAGTCGCTGCACAGCGGCCCGCTCGCCGGCCTCAGCTCCGGTGGGTAATCATTGGTCTCCCACAGACTGACCTCCAGGGTCGCGGTCGCAGAGATGCCATCGGCGTCTGGAAGCAGAGAAAACATCAGCGTTTTTACTCAGACACAGTCGGCCGCGTCTGTCTGCGGTGTGAGGTGCTCACCCTGATCCGTGACCTTCACGACGGCGGAGTAGATGTTGTTCCTGACGCGAGGAGATCTGATGTCGAAGGTTGTTCTGGTCGTGATCTGCCCAGTCTCACGGTCAATAGCCAACCAGCGCTCAGGATCCTGGAGGAGCTCAAACCTGAACAAAAACACCTTTTTTAAGTTCTAAGTGTAGGACATACAGTAGATTAGGCTTTTCCTTATGGAAACGAAGTGCACTTTAGCATAGATTATTTATTACGGAAATAATAGAATTATACATGCGCGTGTGCAAACTGAATGTACAGTTTTCAGACACTGTTATTTACCGTAAAATGAAAATGAATTTAGCAATTAAGTGAACTTAAGAGTGTTTTCGACCCACTTAAGTAGGACTTCAGTATATCTTTATATGTAATTGCATAATTACTTAAAATATGGTTTAAGTTTTTAAAGAGAGAAAGTTTATTTGCCGCATTTGCTATGCGGTTTGTAGAGAATTCTGGGTGGTTGCTATGCGGTTGCTAGGGGGGGTGGGGGGTTGCTAGGGTGTTTCAAAGTGGTTTCAAGGGCATTTTGGGTGGTTTCTAAGGTACTTAAGGTGGTTGCTAGGGTGTTGCACATCAGTTACTAGGGAACTCTGGAACTCTCAAAGCTCAGTTGGAAGGTTTTAAGTCTCTCAGACTAATCATTTGCTATACGGTTTCTAGAGAATTCTGGGTGGTTGCTATGCAGTTGCTAGGGTACTCTGGGGGGGGGGGTTGCTAGGGTGTTTCAAACTGGTTTCAAGGGCATTCTGGGTGGTTTCTAAGGTACTCAAAGTGGTTGCTAGGGTGTTGCACATCAGTTACTAGGGAACTCAGGAACTCTCAAAGCTCAGTAGAAGGTTTTAAGTCTCAGACAAATCATTTGCTATACGGTTTCTAGAGAATTCTGGGTGGTTGCTATGTGGTTGCTAGGGTACTCGGGGGGGGGGGGGATTGCTAGGGTGTTTCAAACCGGTTTCAAGGGCATTCTGTGTGGTTTCTAAGGTACTCAAGGTGGTTGCTAGGGTGTTGCGTTTCAGTTACTAGGGAACTCTGGGTGGTTGCCAGAGTGCTATGCGGTTTTAAGGTTATTCTGGGTGGTTGTTATGCAGCATCTACTAGGGGTAGTTGCTAGAGTGTTGCTATGTACTACGGTTGCTAAGGTACTCGGGTGGTTGTGGTGAACTGACTTCAAATGAACAACAGCCGAAATGCATCATTTTCTTGTTATCTCTGTAAAGCTGCTATGAATCAATATGTATTGTATAAAGCACTATGTAAATAAGGGTTGCTAGGGTGTTGCTCTTCCGTTACTATGGAACTCTGGGTGGTTTCTAGGGTGTTGCTATGTGGTTTTGAGGGTATTCTAAGTGGTTGATGGGGTGTTGCTATGCAATTGCTAGGATACTTGGGGTTGTTGCTTTGTGGTTGCTAGGTGTTGCTATGCAGTTGCGAGGGTAATCTGGGGGTTTGCTAGGGTGTTGCTATTCTATGTGGTTGATGGGGTGTTGCTATGCGATTGCTAGGGTTCTTGGGCTTGTTGCTTTGTGGTTGCTAGGGTGTAGAAATGCAGTTGCGAGGGTAATCTGGATGGTTGCTAGGGTGGTGCTATGTGTTTGCCAGTTTGTTTTGGATGGTTGCTAGAGTGTTCCTAGTATTTATCATCGCATTGCTGGCATGTTTCAGACAAATACTGGGCTTTAAATATCAAAATATGTGTACGTCTTTGAAGCGTGACAAAACATAAAACTATTATTTTAAATGAACTTTTAAGTAAATGGATTTTTAAATAGACATTATTACAAAGTGCACTTTTTTATTAATTGTATGTACTCTTTTTAAGGACATTTAAACAGCCTTTTATTTTATTACTACTGTATTTTCTGCAGTTATAGTTTTGTTAGACATATACTTTTCAGATTTGAAGCACATTCAATAAAGTTAAGCTCACTTTTTACTCTCTTTTACTCTCTTTTTACTCATAGCTTGTTATAAATCAGATTTAGAAGTAAATGTACTCTTTTTACTACAGAAGCTTAGGGATATGATTGCTTGCATCCAGAACTGACATCTACACCACGGCTTCATCAGGTATAGATGTGATGCTGGTGAAGAGAGCCTCACCTCAGCTTGGCATTATCCGGATCATGAGCGATATCCGAGACCAGCACCGTACCGGGAGCAACTGACTCCGGGACAGTGATTTTAATGGGGTTTTTGTAGAAGATCGGGGCCTCGTTTTCATTCATCACTCTGACGGTGACCGTCGCGCTGTGTGTCTGTTCGTACGGGGCTTTAAGCTCGACTTCATTCTCTGCTGTTACAACCAGCTCATATTCAGCCTGAGACTCGTAATCCAGCGGCTGCAAGAGAGCAGAGACACTGAATTTAAAATCATACATACGGACACATTCACACACTGAACGGAGACGGAAAAAGAGGGATGAATTAATATAACCGCAAATCCTTTAATGTTGATTCCTCGAAAAATGTACATTTATTTCAGTAATTCAACTTAAAAGGTGAAACTAATATATTATATAGACTCATTACATGCAAAGTGAGATATTTCAAGCCTTTATTTGTTATAATTTTGATGATTATGACTTACAGATATGAAAACCCCAAATTCAAAATTAGAATATTGTGTAAAGGTTTTCATATCTGTACATAATCATCAAAATTATATAACAAATAAAGGCTTGAAATATCTCACTTTGCATGTAATGAGTCACCTTTTAAGTTGAATTACTGAAATAAATAAACTTTTGCACGACATTCTCATTTTTTTGAGTTTCACCTGTAAAAATGAAAAAAGATAACATTTATGGTGAAATTAAATTATTTTTATTTTTTTTTAATAAGGTACAAATACATTTTGAAAGAGTCCTGTCCCGGTAACAGCTTTTGTACATTTTTTTTCTGACTTTTTGTAATAAACTGGTGTGCTCTAAAACAATCGCACATTTTGTAGATATTCGCATTCAAAATTTAGTCCATCGTTCTGCACTTCAGCTTCTCGTCAGATTCCTGTCCAATCAAACGCTCTCTAGAATCTGAAATGCCCCGCCCCCTACATTATAAAGCCGCCTTTGAAAACTTTTTAGTTTTTAATATATTTTTCATAGAGGATAGCCAGCGAATTTATGATAATTTACACAAAACTTTCATGGCTCCCAGATTATTTTATTGCATGTAATGTATCAAAAGAAAAAACAGAGCAGAACTTTAAAAAAAGAAATCAATGTTCTATTCTAGCTTCATGCATTCTTTTTTAATCAGCACCTGCATGTAGATAAGTTACATAAAAAAGCAATATTTTCAACAAAAATTAGACTTTTAAAGTATACAATGTGCATAAGTAATGCTTCAATCGCTTGTTTCTGCTCATTTTTCATCTGTTTTGGTCCTGATTTCTGCAGTCTTTCAAAGGTTTTGTAATAGCGCCCCCTACCGTATAACAGTGAAGACATGCCACAGATGTTCACTGTTTTCTACACTGTAAAAAATATTTTCACGATTTATCATCACAACATATTTTCTTTTGTCAAATCAACTTTATAATCATATATTTAGTTGGGATAACTTATTATTTTGAGTTTCTGATGGTTAAATTAATCTCCTTCATTGTATTAACTCACTTTTTCCAGTTCAATCAACTTGAAATTTTAAGGCAACCCAGGTTACTTACTTTTTTAAGTTAAACCAACAAAAAATTTTTACAGTGTAGTAATCACAACATTTTTTCTTTTGTCAAATCAACTTAAATAATTTATTTAGTTCAGATAACATATAATTTTGAGTTTCTGATGGTTAAATTAATCTCCTTCATTGTATTAACTCACTTTTTCCAGTTCAATGAACTTACAATTTTAAGGCAACCAGGTTACTTACTTTTTTAAGTTAAACCATCAATATTTTTTTACAGTGACAGTTTACTAAAGGAGGAATCGGTTAGAGAGAATGTAGCTTTCACGTGGCAACAGATTGTAGAAAATTGCACCTCATACTTTATGCAATTACCACAATATTATTTGATCCAGATGCAGTTCACATGTTGGGGAACTTCATTGTACCTTATTTCCTTATAGTTATCAGGAAGGATTAAGTAATATTATGATTTTTAAATCTTTTTTGTCAGTTTCTCAGCATGAAAATGTTCAAAAGTAATGATTT
This sequence comes from Pimephales promelas, assembly GCF_988280905.1. Lineage (NCBI taxonomy): Eukaryota > Metazoa > Chordata > Actinopteri > Cypriniformes > Leuciscidae > Pimephales > Pimephales promelas. Next base: position 1,550,932 of record NC_142769.1, on the reverse strand, counting down.
AAAAAACAGTTTTCTATCACAGTCTAGGCTACTTGTATAAACAACACTAAAAGCTGGATCTTCACCACTTTAGGGGAACCCAAAATGGTTCTTTTGCTGTGAAAACCCTGTATTTTTAAGCGTGACGCCGTGGTCCTCACTGGTTTCTGTAATCTCACCTTAACCACAGAAATGATGCCTTGGTTGGAGACTGGGTCTGTGCGGATGGCAAAGTTTCCTAAAGTATTTCCCTTTCCGATGGTGTACTTGATCCTCCAGTTCTCTCCCCCTCTCTGGTCTTTATCTGTGGCGTTGACCCGGCCCACCTCCGGCAGAAGCTTGTTCTCCATTGCATTCATGTAGTACTGCGGTGTTTAGACAACAGATCGGATGAACATCACAGACCGTGCAAAAAAAAATAAATTTTTTTTTTTTTTTGTAGGATGCTTCTGTATCTGTAGTTAAAGGAGTAGTTCACTTTGTTTTGTTTTTTTTACTTTTGCTGATAATTTACTCACCCCCATGATGTCATCCAAGATGTCCATGTCTTTCTTTCTTAAGTCAAAAAAAAATTAAGGTTTTTGATGAAAAGGTTCCAGGATTTTCTCCATATAATGGACTTTAATGGGGTCCAAACGGTTCAAGGTCCCAATGAGAGTTTCAGTGCAAACTGTTCAAAGGGCTTTAAACGATTCCAGGCGATGATTAAGGGTCTTATCAAGCGAAACGATTGGTCAAATGCTCAAATGCTCACCTTGCTCTGTTCTGTGATGCGCGTTCGTGACTCTCCTGTTCATCAAAATTAACAAATCTTTTTCCGAGTCAATTCGTTCGTTGAATGAACCAAACGACTCGGAAAAAGATTCGTTCATTTTGATGAACAGGAGAGTCACGAACGCGCATCACAGAACAGAGCAAGGCGAGCATTTGAGCTTATAAAACTTACACTTTGTTATTTATTTATTAAATGAGTGATCGTTTCGCTTGATAAGACCCTTATTCATCGTCTGGAATCGTTTAAAGCCCTTTGAAGCTGCACTGAAACTCTCATTTGGACCTTGAACCGTTTGGTTCCCATTGAAGTCCATTATATGGAGAAAATCTGGAATGTTTTCATCAAAAACCTTAATTTCTGTTCGACTGAAGAAAGAAAGACGTGGACATCTTGGATGACATCATGGGGGTGAGTAAATCATCAGCAAAAGTTTTTTTTTTAAAGTGAACTACTCCTTTAAGATATGATTATGCATTTAATAAATGTAATTTTGTAATAGTTTTTAATAGTCCTAAATGAGGTCCTTACTGAAATTTCCATGGTTAGCAAACATTAAGAGATGATTCTAAAGTAATTGAACGTCACAGACTGTGTTTGCAGTCGGTCTCCTCATACCACGGTGGGCTGGAATCTGGGAGCGTGGTTGTTAATGTCAGCGATGTGAATGATGGCTCGACCAGCGGAGGATAGACCCATTCCTGACATATCAGCGACCTGCAGACGAAGCCTGAAGGACTGCACCACCTGACCACACAACAGGGGATGGCTCATTTTCCATAGTCAGGTCACAAGATATCAGAAAACAACATGCTTTGTGGATAGTTCACCAAAAATTAAAATTACTTTTATGCGAAAAAAAGTTTTCAGAGTTTAAGTGTCAGAAGTACATTAAACCACTAATGATGAATATAATAATAATGAAACGAGGGAATATTTTTGAGTCCTGATAATGCCAAATGTCTGATGTTACAAGTATAAAGTGGCAGAAATTATTTTAAACATATCTAGCCAGTGAAAGAGTGCAAAATAATAATTTTTTCAGCTTCAGAATCATGAATATTGTTATTCTGGTGTCCAAGAATATTCATTTACACACAATGTACTATCAAATTTAGCATTAAAGGAGCTGTATGCAAGACATTTATTTCAATTAATCATAAATTTTCCCTGATATGTCACTAGACATTAAGAAATGTTCATTTGAAATACTAATATCACTGACAACAGTAGTCCGGCCAGGATATTGTCATTTAAAAAGTGCAGTCGCAGCCCTCGATCGATGTTGATGATGTCATGTTGTGTTTACCATTCGGGTTGCCAGCTCTTCTCTAGTTACTACGGCTGCAGATACTAACGTGTCGGAATCGGATCAAAAAAAAGTCTAACGTTGCGAAAAAAACTCGATATGTATCCGAAATACTTTGTCGCAGCCCTCGACTGATGTTGATGATGTCATGTTGTGTTTACCAATCACGGAGTCGGAAGTGTTGCGACATTCGGGTTGCCAGCTCTTCTCTAGTTACTACGGCTGCAGATACTAACGTGTCGGAATCGGATAAAAAAAATGTCTAACGTTGCGAAACCACAAAAAAACTCGATATGAATCCGAAATACTTCGTGACAAAGTCCGAAATAAATAATTAACTCAAAAAGAAAGAAACTCAAATGTGTAGGACTCGTCACTTGCCATTGAAAGCTTCTTGGAGATGGTTCTCACTGCAGAACATGAAATCCACGGGGAGGAGTCAGATCCAGATCCAACTCCTCCCAACTTAACTCCACCCCCTAATCCCTAAACCCAACCCTAATCCCACCCATCTCCACCCCTTGGATCTTGATCCGACTCCTTCCCATGGATCTCATGTACTGCATTGAGCTGCAACTGGCTTCTTGTAGCAGCCTACGTTCCTGCTGGATACTGCAGCATATCTGGCAACCTCGTGGGTGATTGCAGTACCAGTTTTGGCCACAATCTTGCATACAGCTCCTTTAACAGCACATATGTCTTGGAGTATCGCCATAATATTGTATCGTGATCATATATGTATCGAGTCGTAAGATGAGGGCGCTTTGTTACACCCCTAATGCTGTTCATTTATAAGAGACAGAAATAATAACCCACATCTCTGTCGAGTCCCACATCTCGTATGTAGATGACTCCAGTCGTGTTGTTAATGCCGAACATGGTCTTGTTGACGCTGTGAGGAGGGATACTCTCTTGCGCGGTGATGGAGAAGCTCAGAGCTGCGTTCTCCGTCAGTGGATCGTCCGCATCTTGGGCTGTAACCTGCATCACTGACGTTCCTGATCACACACCAACACGGTTAACACTCGATGTCATGTTTGACCTAAAATGTGTACGTTTAGTTTTGCGAACAAAAATAATGGACATGATTGGAACAGGTTAGATGGTCCTGAAAAAAATAGTTACACTTGTGTTTTCTGTGGTCAGGAATGAGCGCATTGGAAATGAATGGGCGAATTTCCTCTAGTGGAAGCGTTTGGTACTGCGCATCTCACTGAAAGCTCATTTTTTTGAGATATCAAGCTCAAATTTGGAACACAACTTTGATTTTCTTACGGTTTTAGTGTAGAACTTGTTTTTGGAAAAATATATAACTTATAAAATTTAAAATGGTATTTTTCATGTAACATTTTATTTTTCAAGTTATAAACTTTTTTCACTTCAGCAATAGTTCGCCATGAGTCGTCTTTAAAAAGAGATCAAACTTCAGTCTGTTGCTTAAAAGCAATCCAGATTTATGACAATTCAATTTGGAAATTTAATGCTTAAAATTATTACTACTGCGTAAATATAATTTAGTATCATAAAATAAAAATATTATCGAACTACATTGTACAATAATTTTATCAAAAAGTGGTCTATTTGACTTGTGTGTCATAGTCCATAAAAGCGTCTGCCAAATGCGTAAATGTAAATGTAATTTTTCTAAATGTTTATGGCCATGCTAGCAAATAGTTTACACTTAAGTTTTCTTAACACAATTTTAAAGTGCACTTTGTAATAACGTCAACTTTAAAGTACATTTTAAATGAATGTTTTAATAATTGTGGAAACCTTATTTAAAACACAGTATCAGTAATTATGAAATTACAAATAAAGAAGTAATTAAGTAAAACTTAAGTGAGACAAAAACACTCGTATGTTCAACTAATCGCATTGAATTTTAATGTCTGAAAAAATTACATTCAGTTTTCAATAAAGTATATTCTTTTTAACGCATATCACTTCCGTTATAAATACAGTTTTTTTTAAAGTATGCTGAAGTGTGAAGAAGATTTGTATAATATCTAACATGAACGTGGAACATGGAAATAAACAGCCTAGACATTGTGCTAAATAACTTGATTTAGGGATAAAAATCCAACGTTGTTTTTTTCATTAAATGTTTATTTACATATTTTGTTACACATTACCTGGAACCGAGAACTCGGGGATGGTGCCGATGAACTCTTTCTGGGTGAATTCGGGCCGGTGGTCATTCTGATCCAGAACGTAGATCTCAATGGTTGTGGGACTTTCCAGTCGCTCTCCGCTTGGTGAGAGAGCAAAGGCTTTGAGCTGAGGATACACATACATAGAGTTATTCAGAGATATCACATGATTCATCCAGCTAATGCCACAGTGAGTCTGAGACCACACCCACTGCGCAATGTGACGTCGCAGTGACGTCTTTTCGATGTCATTTTTAGACGTCCGTTTTCAGCATACATTATTCTTGAGCTTTTATATATCAGCCAAATTTTCTTATCAGGCCGATAAGGATAACATTAAAAATAACCATATATCGGTACCGATATATCGAAAAGTTTTCCATTTTTTTGCATATATCAGTATCGATATATCGTTCAACCCTAATGTTTACATACATCCCCTTTTAATGTTTCAAAAAACATGTTTACCTTGAAACTCTTGTGTTTTTCCCTGTCCAGGGGCACTTTGCTCTTGATCCATCCTGTTTTATCATCAATTTCGAAGAGGCCTTTGGGGTCCTGGTCAACGCCGGGTCCCTCCAGCTTGTATATCACCTCTCCGGTGAAAACCTTGTCTGATTTAATCTGCACGAGTGGACAGGAACATGTTAAAGCCGTATGGTACACAGTCTACCTGTCGAGGATAGCGCTAATGCTCGATTTATAGACTGCCATGTGTGTGTAACCAAACGCTTTGTTTGTACAGTTTACGTGAATGCAGTTTTAAAATAGAGCAACATGTCCTGTGGTGCATTTAATAGAATCTATATCAGTACAGTTAAATAAATTATACTGTGTTCCAACTTTTTGTTGTATGTAGTGTGTCTGTTGATGCTCCCAATCTATTTCAGATTCATTCCTGGCTAGTTATATTTTCAAAAAGACATTGACATTCAATTTATGATAGCTTCTTTCGCCACAGAATAAAACATTTTAAAAGATAATTGCTTTTTATCTCACAATTGATATATTCATTCAGAATTGTCAAATATAAAGTCAGAATTGCGAGATAAAAACTTTCAACTGTCAATATAAAATCATGAAATTCTGACTTTATAACACAATTCTGACTATAACACGTAATTGCGATTTTATATCACGTAATTGCGACTTTAAATCACGCAATTCTGACTATAACACGTAATTGCGACTTTAAATCACGCAATTCTGACTATAACACGTAATTGCGACTTTATATCACGCAATTGTGACTTTACATCTCACAATTCAGACTTTATATCAAGCAATTCTGACTATAACGTAATTGCGACTATATCACGCAATTCTGACTAACACGTAATTGCGATTTTATATCACGTAATTGCGACTTTAAATCACACAATTCTGACTATAACACGTAATTGCGACTTTATATCACGCAATTCTAACTATAAAACGTAATTGCGACTTTATATCACGCAATTGTGACTTTACATCTCCCAATTCAGACTTTATATCAAGCAATTCTGACTATAACGTAATTGCGACTATATCACGCAATTCTGACTATAACACGTAATTGCGATTTTATATCACGTAATTGTGACTTTAAATCACGCAATTCTGACTATAACACATAATTGCGACTTTATATCACGCAATTGTGACTTTACATCTCACAATTCAGACTTTATATCAAGCAATTGTGACTATAACACAGAATTGCGTGATATAAAGTCGTTTATATTGTTCATATCGTTATATCGTAAGTCGTTTGCGTTTATATCACGCAATTCTGACTAACACGTAATTGCGATTTTATATCACGTAATTGTGACTTTACATCTCACAATTGAGACTTTATATCAAGCAATTCTGACTATAACGTAATTGCGACTATATCACGCAATTCTGACTATAACACGTAATTGAGATTTTATATCTCGTAATTGCGACTTTAAATAACGCAATTCTGACTATAACACGTAATTGCGACTTTATATCACGCAATTGTGACTTTACATCTCACAATTCAGACTTTATATCACGCAATTGTGACTATAACACAGAATTGCGTGATATAAAGTCGTTTATATTGTTCATATCGTTATATCGTAAGTCGTTTGCGTTTATATCACGCAATTCTGACTAACACGTAATTGCGATTTTATATCACGTAATCGCGACTTTAAATCACACAATTCTGACTATAAAACGTAATTGCGACTTTATATCAAGCAATTGTGACTTTACATCTCACAATTCAGACTTTATATCACGCAATTGTGACTATAACACAGAATTGCGTGATATAAAGTCGTTTATATTGTTTATATCGTTATATCGTAAGTCGTTTGCGTTTATATCACGCAATTCTGACTAACACATAATTGCGATTTTATATCACACAATTGTGACTTTAAATCACGCAATTCTGACTATAAAACGTAATTACAACTTTATATCACGCAATTGTGACTTTACATCTCACAATTCAGACTTTATATCAAGCAATTCTGACTATAACGTAATTGAGATTTTATATCACGTAATTGCGACTTTAAATCACGCAATTCTGACTATAAAACGTAATTACAACTTTATATCACGCAATTGTGACTTTACCTCTCAAAATTCAGACTTTATATCACGCAATTGCGACTTTAAATCACGCAATTCTGACTATAAAACGTAATTACAACTTTATATCACGCAATTGTGACTTTACATCTCACAATTCAGACTTTATATCAAGCAATTCTGACTATAACATGTAATTGCGACTTCATATCATGCAATTCTGACTTTATATCTCGCAATTCTGACTATAAAACGTAATTGCGACTTTATATCTCACAATTCAGACTTTATATCACGCAATTCTGACTTCATATCACGCAATTCTGACTTTATATCTCACAATTCTGACTTCATATCACGCAATTCTGACTTTATATCGCGCAATTCTGACTTTATATCACGCAATTCAGACTTTATATCTTACAATTTAATTGAAAACTTGCAATTGTGAGAAAAAAAAGTCAGAATTGTGAGGTAAAAATTTGCAATATTGCATTTTCTATTTTTTATTCTGTGGCAGAAACAATCTTCCATATCAATTAGAGAAGTGTGTTTTGGGGAGTGACGAGGGCCGCTGGTTTACCTGGACCAGATCTTCAGGGAGATGTTTGCCGTTTTCTAATACTCGGATGGGTGGGATGACCCAGTCTCTCTTCACCCTGACCAGTGGACCAGCGCTCCTGAGTCTCCATGGGTTCAGATCGCTCGACTTCACCTGTGACAAAACACACACAGCGATCAGACTCTGGAGGCTCTTCAGCGACACACACAAACAAACAAAAAATCGAAAAGCCCAAAGAACTGTATCTCTGCTAAATGAATTGAACACATCTTTGTGATGCCCTGGATTGTAAATTGAAAGTGAAAAAAGAAAAAAAGAGGCAGACAACACAAATCATTCCTAATAAACACACAACTACATTTATGTTTTATCTGAGTTTTTCAAGCCTGTTTGGGAAAGATGTTTTTAAATGCACATGTTAAGCGACTCAAACACAGTGCTTTTGTTTCCAACATGCATTTTTAAACCTGTTTTAAAACTTTGCATTTTCAGGCCACCAAAACGTTGTTGTTGTGTAAATGAATGACCAAAACGCATAAAAAGTTTTCCATTACAATGGTAAATAACATGCAGATAAGTGTATGAGAACATTACTTTCAGCACACACACACACAGCTGTTCAGTGGGGAAACAGGCTCAGTTTTGTCCACTCACGGCCTGTCGGCTGTCGCTCTGAAACACATTCTGGTTTACTGCACCTGACAGAGGTCAGAGGTCAGCTGCTAAACGTGCTTTAGTGACAAAATTCGACACGCAGTGACAGAATTCTCACACACACACCGACACAATGCGTGTCAAAGAGAATGTGTTAACGAATCGAGTGAGTCAACGATTCAGTGACTCATTCATAACGACACATTCACTGGCCTCGTTCCAGAATGAATCCGAGTTGGTTGAATGAATGATTCAATGACTCACTCCTTAAAGCAGTTTAGTTTCATATAGAGAACAATTTCATATTTTCATTGATATTCAACCTGTGAGCTGAATTAAACAGCTTTTTTATGGACACTTTGTAGCCTTAAAAGTGCATTTATGTGTATGAATCAAAATATTTATTTCTAAAGCTTTTCTCATCTAAAACAATAATGAGTTTAAATGATCTTTCTGAGCTAATTGCTCATCAAGCCAATTCAGTTGAGCAATCATGTGATTCATTAGATTACAAAATAATGAATCACAAGACAGCCCTAATATTAATATACAGGTGAAACTTTAAAAATTAGAATATCGTGCAAAAGTTCATGTATTTCAGTAATTCAACTTAAAAGGTGAAACTAATATATTTAGTGTATATAACTATATACATATGCATGATTATACTTTTCAGAGGGCCGACATTTCGGTTATTGGTATCGGCCAAAATATTCATATCGGTGCATCCCTAAAAATGTTATCGAACTTTAAACAGCGATGTTGACCTCTGAGTAACTATGGTAGCTGAATTCTGATATTTATACTTATATTTATATTTATACACAGGTGAAACTCCAAAAATTAAAGCTACTTTGTGTAATGTCTTCTTTTTTAATTTAACACAATACTACATTTAAATGATCTTTCGGGGTTACTTACTATGAACTTTGCGCTTAATAAGATTAAGTATAAACAGGTGAAAATTAGAATATTGTGCGACAGTTCATGTAATGTTCAAATTAAAAGGTGAAACTAATCTATTTATTAATATATATAACTATATACATATGCATGATTATACTTTTCAGAGGGCCGACATTTCTGTATTTAAAATCCTTTTTTTATTGATTTCATGTAATATTCAAATTTTCTGAGATTTTGAATTTGGGGTTTTCATAAGCATCAAAATTATATCTTTTGCACGATATTCAAATTTTTGGAGTTTCACCTGTAATAGCGTTTAACAGAATCCTGTGGTGTGCGATTGGACATTTGAGACTGGAGGGGTTGTGTTGACTGGAGGTCTCTTGATGTCTTTAACAGAGCTGCACATTTGCTACTTCTGTCATGAGCTTTCAAGAGAGTCTGCTAATGCAATCTTCACCTCATTCAGGACAGGCATTAATCTCAGGTCTTTTATTCAGTTGCTGTTTAATATGAGCTTTTTATACGCAGCATCAGTAACTCCAGAGAGAGAGTGAGACTTTTGCCTTCATGCGTTCTCCTCAGAAACACAGTGATCTCGCATCTCTCAATCTCTCAGATTTGACCAAATACAGAACATTTTATATGAACTCAAAATCTTTAAAAGTCAATGATTTTATCCATTAAAACTGATCACCAAAATGACATATTTAAACGTTTTTTATCCCTTGAAGAAATGCATCATATCTTAAATTGTCTTGAATGTAACTCGACACCCTTGGCTAATTTAGTATGCACAGTTCTATGAATATGCAAATGAGCCCCGCCTCCACTTACTCACTCAGCTCCGAGATCCACTGGTTGATCACACGTTGATCTGATTGGTTGAATCAGATCAAGCTTGACTTTAAAATCAAATATTTTTTGATGGTCCACTTTAGACACTAATTCTAAACCTAACCTAACATCTACTAACATGAAAGTTACTTATAATGTTTAAAGTGGATCATCGAAACAAAGTGTAACCTAAAATCGGAGAGAAACCTGATCCTCCAGAGCCGAATGTGAAAACATTTGCTCCGGGGAAGCACTGATCTGACTCAGAGCTGAAAATACTCTTCAGACAACAGGTGTCGCAAACCTCACGTTCAACTATCCAACAAAAATCAGGCTCTTTATTTCAGGACGGCACCAAGAAAGCGCAACCATCGGCTCTTTCAGCGCTTTGGGGAAAAAAATTCCAGTTCACAGTTGTTGCTCTCTGTGTCACACTCACATCTCACCCAGTTTAGCTCAACTTTTACCAGAGTAAGACATTCCTAAACACACACACACACACACACAGAACGGCACGGTCAGCTGGTCCGAGGCGTGACTAACACAATCAGATACACTACATTTCTGAAGAGGAGAAGAAGTGTGGAACACATTAGGTGGAACACATACAGAGTTCTGGACTCGTTTTAGTGTGTGTGTGTGTGTGTGTGAGTGTGTGTTTCACTTAAAAGAAATTTGTAAACCCCTTACATCAAAATTATTAAGTAAATAAATGTACTGTTTTAATTGGGGAAAAAAAATGAATAAATTTAGACTTGAAAATTCCATGTTACTTGTTTTTTTCGATTACGCATGAAATATATTTACTTAATAAAAAAAACAACAGGTTTCCTCATTTTTCAAGTTAAGTCAACTGATCACTTTTTACAGTGTGGAAGCTTTGTGGGTTAAGGCAAGCTTGTATATGTTGACCTCATAATTAATAAATCAGTATGATCAGGTAAAGTGGCATTTAGTTGATCTCTGCATGGGTGATGCTGTTAGTTAACTTGCTTACTTACTAACTTGCTTACTAACTTACAGTAATTACTGATTACTAACTTGAATACTAACTTAGTTAACTTGCTTACTTACGAACTTACTTACTAACTTGCTTACTAACTTATGTACTAACTTAGTTAACTTGCTTACTTACTAACTTATTTACTAACTCACTTACTAACTTACTTATTTACTAACTTACATACTAACTCGGTTAACTTGCTTACTTTCTAACTTACTTAATTACTTACTAACTTACTAATTAACTTGCAAACTTACTCACTAACTTACTAACTTGCCAACTTACTAACTTAATAACTTACTTACTAACTTACTTAAACTTACTAACTTACGTACTTAGTTAACTTGCTTACTAACTTAATAACTTACTAATTAACTTGCTAACTTACTCACTAACTTACTTACAAACTTAACTTATTTACTAACTTACTTACCAACTAATTTACTAACTTACTAACTAACTTACGTACTAACTTAGTTAACTTGCATACTTAATAACTTACTTATTTACTGACTTACTAACTTACGTACTAACTTAGTTAACTTGCTTACTTAGTAACTTACTTACTAACTTATTTACTAACTTACTTATGTACTAACTTAGTTAACTTGCCAACTTACTTACAAACTTACTTACTTATTTACTAACTTACGTACTAACTCAGTTAACTTGCTTACTTTGTAACTTACTTACTAACTTACTTATTTACTTACTAACTTACTAATTAACTTGCAAACTTACTCACTAACTTGCCAACTTACTAACTTATTTACTAAGTTACTAACTAACTTACGTACTTAGTTAACTTGCTTAATTACTTACTAATTAACTTGCTAACTTACTCACTAACTTACTTACTAACTTAACTTATTTACTAACTTACTTTGTAACTTACTTACTTACTAATTAACTTGATAACTTCCTAACTTATTAACTTACTAAGTTATTAACTAACTTACTAACTTATTTAATAACTTACTAACATACTAACATACTTACTAACTTACTTGGTTACTTACTAATGTACTTGCATACTTACTTACTAACTTACTTACCAATTATTTGATTTTAGAGATTGTTTGTGGTTTATTTTACAGTAACTGATCCTGATGTCATCCAGGAAGGAACATGTGAGGCATTGAACACACACACACACACACACACACACACACACACACACACACCAGAATGCTGCCATGTCACACTGATTCAAACCGGAAATCACTGTAGTAACTGTCAGTGAACGCCGTCCCTAATCTAATGTGTGGGAGCGGGAGAAACACAGAGTTTCCAGGATGACGGACTCTCCCCAGCTGCTTTGTTAAGAGTGTCTGCTCGATGCGTGGCCTGGGAACGTTGCCCTCCTATTTCCACCGACAAGATTACCATGTCAGACACACGGGGTCGAGTCTGCATCTGGGAACAGCTGCGTATTAGCAAGACCTCACAGAGGCATGTGTGACTCTCAAAGCTCTCGTGAGACATGAGCCTCTCCCAGAGAAACACCAGAGACTTTTAGCTAATTAAATTACATTACCAGTGATAACCAAAGAAGAACAGAATTAGAAGAAGACTATCAGTTCATCAGCAGGTTGGGACAATGATGTGGAGTGTGATCATCTTCATGTATTGCACATTCTCAGGTGTGCACAGAATTGTTTCTTACAGAATTACACCAATAGAAGAAAAACTGTACAGTCCTGTTCCCCATGTACATGTACTTATGAAAGTAATTACAATAACTGGGTAATAACTTACTGTGCAGAACCTTATATACCTTAATTTACCTTATATTACCCTACTTTCTTCTGTAAACCCAAATAAGTTGGCAAAACTCAAAAAATACAAGGCAATCAGTTGCCTCAATTTTTTAAGTTAAGAAATTCAAAGTTTAAGTAAGCAGAACTGGCAGATTTTATACTAATTGTTCTTAACTTGAAATGTTTGGGTATACGTATTGGTTTAACTAAAAACTTTCATGTAATCTCAATGTGAACTCTTTTATTAGTATAAAGTTGGCTATAGCTTTAAAAAGCTAGTTTGCTAGCATACTAAATTGTTAGTACAGTAGCACTTGCTGTGCGAATGCAGAGATATAAAGGACTTCTGCTCTCAAATCAAGGCCTCAATCACCATTTGTCACCATGATGGTAACTAAAACCAACATTAACAGAAATCCTTCTAAATTAGCATAAAAACATTGCTCACAACTAAATTAAACTCTCACTTAAAATTAATCTTGCACAAAAACACTTCATTTTAGCATTTACTGTCCCCTTTCGAGTGCCTTCGGCAAAACATGCTGGGAAATAAACATATCAGCTGTTTCAGTTAAACTTAATTTCGTCAAAATTAAAGGAAATAATTCTTCTTAAAATATATCAGTTCTGTGAACTTGAAAGAAAAAGAAACTGCTAAATACTCATAAAAGTTCATTTGACTGAACTAATAAGTTTGTCCTACTCAAACCAATTAATTATTGAGCATTAGTGCACATATACGGTAAAATAAAGTGCAATCGGAAAAAAAATGAATTGTGTGTCTGAATAGTTATTCTCCTCAGCAAAACACGCATTTCCTCCGGAGTTTAATAATAAAAATGTCTTAAGGCCCCATTATACAGGGTTTAGATGAATATGTAAATATGTGCTGTGCGCTTTCCTCTCAACAAAGACAGCGGTGAAAAAAACATCTTCATTTATTTAAATATTATCAAAAATATGTTACAGATTTTGTGATCATATTGCATAGTTGTACTTGGAGTTGATTGGTTGGTCAAACTTCAGATTAAATTACTATTAACTAACTATGAACTACGACTTTGGCCTCAATTAACTCTTAATTGCTTATTAAGTAAATTTATGGATTAATGGATGTAGAATATGGTCATCCAGAATAAGGCATTAATATGTGCTTTATAAGTACTAATAAACAGCGAATATCCTAGTAATATGCATCTAGTTAATAGTGACAATTGGAGCCTAAACTTTCTCACACAAACCGCTCGTTTCGTGTCTTAGGCCATCAATGTGTACTTACATTTACGAGTCATTAAATCATGTTTAATTTGGATTTCTCTGTACATGCTCTTTGAGGTGGTGACCATAGACCTGCATTATATGACTGACAGACACGAACGGTTTGACCTAAAAATATAAAAATTGAAAATACTGTGGAAACAAAGACACCTACATCTTGGATGCCCTTGAGATAAGCTAAAACATACCAAAAATTAATTTCAAAGTGAACTATCCCTTTAAGTTTATGATAATAGCTAATGCTTTCAGGAAAATGGGTCGTTTTAACTTAATGCAATTGTTCTTGAATTGCTCATAAATAAGAAAGGAAACTTTCTGCTGTTTATGCATCGCATGATGAAAGTCTGGCGACTCCAGAACAAATCTCGCATTTCAGAATCTGCGTCTCATTGCAAATCTAACCAGTTCAGATCAAATATTCGACTTTGTTTGCATTCTCATTCGTTGTCTTCATGATTCTTGACCTTGAAACGGTAACGTCAAACAAGCTTCAAACCAGACGTATTTATCTTATCATTATTATGTCTGTCATCATTCAATTAGTCAGAATTGACACGTGTTTAGATCATTAATAACCGTATATACATCTGACCAACCAGTTGAAGACAAACTTGACAATCAATTACTAAAGATGATTTTAGCAGATGTGACCCAAGCAAGGTCAAAACGGTAACCACTTCAACAAACTAACGCTAATCAAAAATAAATGAACGCACGATAAGTCAAACCATAATCTGATTACAGCTTCTAACATTTAATCTCATGCTGTAATTATTAAATTTATCACAAGCAAATAATAATATATCATATTATATTTCATAGGAGTTTAAAAAGCAAAACAATTTGAACTGTCATAAGTAATCCCCCCCCCCCCCCATATGTGCGCCATATCTTTTAATATTATATTAGCATTGCGCTATAATCTCACTGTACAATTGAAAACTGAAATGGATAGCCTTGAGTTAATAGGTGAAGGTCGACTCACCTGACACACAACGGTCAGTAACACACTCAGTACCGCAACGGCCCTCATCGTCGGCTTCTGACCCAATAAACCAAACACTCGAGATGCAACAGTGTGTGAAGACTGAGCCAAGTTTGAGCAAGACTCTGCGTCTCTCGCTCCTCGTGTCTCAGACTTGAGTGACAGCACATGTGTGTGTGTGTGAAGAGCCTGCGATCCCATTCCCAGCCCCCACAACACTCTCCCATGGCATGAACACACACCCCAGAAAATACATGACCCAGTCAATGAGAAGAACTAGATCAGGAGTGTAATAAGTTTGATGTTGGCTTGACAGGGCCAGGTCTCAAAGTTTAGCATAACTTCGAAAGATTAAAGATTTGACTCGGAGAAAGTAAAATGCATGATCCTAGCATGTTTTAACATTTTTATAGCATTTTTTTACCACATTGTTAGCATGTATTTTAGCACGTATTAGCATGTTGCAAGCATTTTTAGCATATCGTTAACATGAATTAGCATGGTGCCAGTATGTTTTAACCAACATGACATCATGACTTTTGCGTAAACATATAAGCCACTTTCGAGTCAGGTGGCGTGTTATCTCTACGCATTTTGAGCTATCCGCGTGCATGCGTATATGTCTACGCCATTAACGTCCGCGTCATTCCGCGTGTCTGTACACGACGTCAAATCTCCAGTCATAAATGCCATTAACGTTAATGCCATTAACATTGTTACTGTGAAATAGCATGTTGCTAGTATGTTTTAACAAGTTGCTAGCATGTTTAAGCATGTTGATATCATATTGCTAGAATGATCTTAACATGATTTAACGTTGTTATCACGTTTTTAGCACATTGCTCATCATCATTATCCTAGCATGATTTAGCACATTACTAGCATGAATGTTGATAGCATGTTGTAACACAATTCTAACATGCATTAGCATGTTGCTAAAATTTTCAACACAATTGTTGTTAGTATGTTTTAACAAGTTGCTAGCATGTTTAAGCATGTTGAAATCATGTTTTGACTATTGCTAGAATGATCTTAACATGATTTAACGTTGTTATCATGTTTTTAGCACATTGCTCATCATCATTATCCTAGCATGATTTAACACATTGCTAGCATGTTTTAACACATTACTAGCATGAATGTTGATAGCATGTTTTAACACAATTCTAACATGCATTAGCATGTTGCTAAAACTTTCAACACAATTGTTGTTAGTATGTTTTAACAAGTTGCTAGCATGTTGAAATCATTGCTAGAATGATCTTAACAAGATTTAACGTTGTTATCATGTTTTTAGCACATTGCTAGCATGTTTGCTAATACGTTTTACCACAATTCTAACATGTAGCATGTTAGCATGTTGCTAGGGGGTGGTGATGGCGCAGTGGATAAGACACATGCCTTTGGTGTGAGAGACCCGGGTTCGAATCCACTGTGAGACACCAATGTGTCCCTGAGCAAGACACTTAACCCCCTAGTTGCTCCAGAGGTGTGCGACCTCTGACATATAGAGCAATTGTAAGTCGCTTTGGATAAAAGTGTCAGCTAAATGAAGCTAGCAAACATTGCTAGCATAAATTAGCACGTTTTGGCACATTTGCTAACATGACTAAGTATGTAATACATTGCTAATATGTATTAACATTTTGTTAGCATGATTAACACATTGCTAACATTATCCTAGCATGATTTAACACATTGCTAGCATGTTTAAACACATTACTAGGAAGTATTAGCATGTTGATAGCATGTTTAACACAATTATGACATGCATTAGCATGTTGTTAAAATTTTCAATGTTTTTGTATGTTTTAAGTTGCTAGCATGTTTTAGCATGTTGCTATCATAACACATTGCTAGCATGTTGCTATCATAACACATTGCTAGCATGTTTTAGCATGCTGTCCTAGGCTAGTTGCTAAGCTTTGCGAGTTATAGACAGCTTAAATACTGTATAAGAGTTATTGTACTATTGAGAATGAGGAGTCAGGTGCCGATTTGGGCGGTTTCTGAGCCGGTCGGCCATGATGGTAGGAGACGCTATCGGTTACCAGGGGCAACGCCTTTAGAACCCATAGACGCGACTAAACATTCCAGAGCTCTTTAATTTTCGTGCATTTATTATTTTGGCAGGACAGAGACGGATCTAAGAATACGAGAAAAAAAGGAAGAAAGTAAAGCAATGCTAAAAGAAAAGGGACCTTACAGGAACAAACTCACACAAAGTGCAAAAGCAGCTGTATTTGGAGAAGCACCATCAATATATTTGTTCTTTTGCATTAATAACAGTATTATTATTATTACTTATGTTGTCCATGAAACTTATGTTGTCCAAATAGCCTATAAATGTCAGTTCTCAATAAATATTGTTAGGCCATTTTAAGTTGTTTCAAACATTTATTTCAATGAAATAAAAAAGTAATGAACAAGCCACTCAAACAACACTTTTGCATATGTTCGTTAAGGCACAGCAAACAGTGAAAATCGTATACTAAAGGCATCAGCAAATCCAACAATCCGCGTCTCCTCGTCAGGTCAGACTCTCCCTGCTGAGTCAATTTCGCTAAAAACACACGTAAACAATACCGTTTTGCCGTGGGAATCCTACCAACATGGCGGAGAGGGGAGGGGCTCTGTAAAATGACATCAACTCCTCATTCTCAATAGTGTTGACCCCCTCAATAGGATTTTGGGAAAGTTCGGAAGTCCGATAAGGGAATTCTGTGAATCAGAAATCGCTGGTGTTTCTGACGTCACAAACGACCTTGTAACCAATCAGATCAACGTGTGATCGTCAACCAGTGGATCTCTGAGCTGAGTGAGTGAGTGGAGGCGGGGCTCATTTGCATATTCATAGAACCACCGTGAATGCAAAATTAGGCAAGGGTGTCGAGTTGATTTTATACGAGATGCTGCGTATTTAAAAGCTCATATTAAACAGCAACTGAATAAAAGAACTGATAATGTACAGACACTCGTGTGTGTGTGTGTGTGTGGGTGTGTGTTATGGGAGGAATGTGCACCTGTCTCCGTCACACTGGGCAGCAGCTGGCAGGAGCCGGTCTGTTTCTTCATCCACACACAAACAACCCTTCACTTCAGCGCCGTGTGTGTGTGTGTGTGTGTGTGTGTGTGTGTGTGAGTGAGCTGACTCAACTGTCTCCAAAGCCTGGTTCCCACACTATTCCACACACAGCTTTTCTAATCTATAATGTTTCCTCTTTATGGACTGTCCACAAATGTCAATTATTTTGCAGTGCTGAATATATTTAGGAATATGATTGTCGTTCTTAGTGTCTGAGAAACAAAATCTAAAAAACTGAAGCTCCTGCCACTTTAAGGTATTCGTTTTTTTATGGATTTTTTCAAAATGCCGTATTATATGTGTACACACACACACTGCCTGTAATGGCGCCCTCTGCAGGTGTATGTATGGTTATAGTTACTGTTTTGATTTATGTTGTGTTGCCCAGGTGAAAAAGAGTTTTAAATCTATTAAAATATACTTGAAAATTAAAGTAGTATGTTTATAATACATTTTTATTCCTGACATGCTTATTTGAAGTGCATTAAAATGCATTTTAATATATTTCTAAAAAAAAAATATATAGGCTACCTTACCAGAAGAACTTTGGTAATAAATAAGAAATATGCTAAACACAAAACTATGCTATTTAAAGAAAACAGCCTACGTATGGTGCTCTTACTTAAAGTAGCCTACATTTTATGTTTGTGTAAATACAAATACAATAAATATGTAGGCCTAATATAGTGCACATATTTAGCAAAATAGCTACTCCTCTCTATAGCTAATTTTTCTAGCCAACTAAATTAATTTCCTGAGAAAAATGTAACGTCATGTTCTCCGTTTTATATTTCCGCGGTTGAAAAACACTGATTGGTCGAAATTATGTATTATGAGGGCTGAGGCATATACATTTCGATAAGTTTTAGTCTCTTTCTACTTACCCATTGTTCAGTTCAGTCGTGTTTAATATTTACTAGAATAGACGATCGCTCACGTGCTGCGTGAACTGAGGCGATCTGTCACGTGACATAATTGGCAAAACGGTATTAATTGATTATTTTCGAAATAAATTTGACAGAATCATGAGAGAATTCTCTGAGACCCAGAGTTAGAATATATCTGAAGCTTCATTTCAATGTACTTCAATAACATTTAAATAGCATTTCAGCTCATTAAAAATGTATTAGCATTACACTAATAGTTTATTATAAGGCCGTTTTATTATTTACATATTTTATATTTATCTGAGACCCTCCAAATATTGGCTCTTAGGGTCAAAGTTAACAGAAAAAAACCTACAAATAAAAAGTATGTCAGGTTCTACTTGAATGATCATAGACTGTGTGCATGATAGTTTGGCAATAGTGACTCCTACTGGAGAAAACGAGTAACATGAGCCGTAGGCCTACTGGTCATTTGATTTGATTATTTGTGTGAACAGTGCACAGAAAAAAAACGGATAAACCTGCTGTTTTACTGTCTGTGGAAACCATAGACATATACACTATGTGTGGAAACATGAGGAATTGAGAGGTGTATAACTGAGAAGAGTGTTTGATCAGAAAATGTCTCCTGAATCCTGATTGGAAGGCACACACGGTATGTTTGCATTAGGTTATCGTTTATTTATAATTTAAGGCACCGTGTGTATTGATCTCAGTGTAATACGCTATTATATCAAACGACGTCATGGCAAAATAACATAATTTGATTGTATTTTTGATTTATTTTCATTTTTTTTTTCAAGGTGTGCTTAAAAAACGTCATATTTAGTTTGACTATCCCCTATATTATAGAATTTTAATTTTTGCTAAATTCCATAGCCTCTACATAAATGTAAGAAACCTACAGAAATACCCAACCTTTGTTTTTGGTTTTTGAAAAAGAAATGCAAATATATATATCAAGGCTATTTTTCATTCACACAATAAGCAAGTAATTTAAACTGTTTCTGTTTGTGAATTATTTGATATATTTATATAAAGTTTAGCCCTGGCTGTCTGATTTTCTATGTGTATTATTGCAGTTCTGACGTTGACTTTGTTTGAAGTGTAATAAACATAATAAAGGAGGAGTAGTGTCATTCTCTGTCCAGCGGGTGTCAGTGTTGCTCCATCTGACAATATCATGTTCAAAACCACACACACACACACACACACACACACACACACACACTGTTTATGTGGTTTACTGAAACTCAAACGCATGCATTGTCACTTCTCAACCTTTCTCTGTTTTCTTTGATGCTTGTTTTATGAAATGCATTTGTTATATTTCAATCAATGGCATGAACACTATTCAAGGAATAACGCAAATACACTTAATAAATAAACTTAGTCAAAGTATTTATGTTTATATAGAGAGCTGGTGATGCACGTGATATAACCTGGAGGGATATTATTAAATTTCAATAAAATTGAATTACTTTTAAATGTGACATTCAAGTAGGCCTAGCTATTATATAAAGTTCAAGATCATGCATTGACCTTTTGCACAATGTCACAATATCACATCATTTACACAGGAATTTTAGATAAGGGTTGAACAGGGTGAATGATATATAATAATATGTTGAAAGGACATTTTTTCTTGAACACTGGAATATATACAACTAACAAAATAGTTGCATGTAATTAAACAAAAACAGCGAAAAGTCCACATTATACAGGGAAACACCAATATTCAACATTTCATTCATACAATAATTCCCTTTAAAAACATATTGACCCTGTTAGACATCTGTTTAACTAACAAAATATGTATGTGTAATTTTAAAAGACTTAAAAACTTTTGTTTGTGTTTGCCATTATGATTAATTTCATATAGCTTTTAATATTTAAGCTAAATAAGTCTTGTTTTCCAAACGACACAATGTTCATAAAGCATCAGGAGGTATAGTCCATGTTTTTTTGTGTTTATAAAACACACACACACACACACACACACACAGCTCGACATTTATTGTAAGAACGAATTTGGATCTCAGAGTAAGAATCATCGCTGCGGTCCCTGAAGTGTCAATCAATAATCTGACGGATCGGCTCGCTCTGATTTATTAGCTGTTCACAAGACCTCTATTCCCTTCTGCTCAGAGTCTCTCTGCAGCAGTGCTGTGACGTGTGTGTGTGTGTGTGTGTGTGTGTGTGTGTGTGGAGACTCACTTCTGTGGGGTGTTTGTTCCCTATAAAACAACATGACTCATCACACATTCAGTGCTCTCTCTCTCTCTCTCTCTCTCTCTCTCACACACACACACACACACAGAGCATACACTCTGAGAAACATCTTCTTTTCCTATTGCAAGCCGCTTTAATTTTTAATCATTCCCAGAATATGAATTCTTCATATAAAATACCAGAAATACTATTCTCATAGTAAAAATCATCATTTTTTGATCAGTTACTAGTGCAAATATATCAACCATTGAATTGCTATTAGTAAAAAAGTTTCTTTGTGATTGCAATAATTTGACTGTCACTATAATGTTCTGATCTCACGATTGTGATTATTAAGAGACATTTTAGATATCTGAAATTACTCTCCTAATAATTGAAATCAGAAATACATTAGATTCACAGATCAAGAATTAACACTTCAGCTAGTGATAATTGAATTCTTCTTATTTTTTACTAGTAACAAAAATTATTGAGATAAAAAAAAAAGGATTTTTTTTTCGATTTGTGGAACTGGAATTTAGTAAGAAATCAATTATTGACATCAACAATGGCAGCCTACATTTAACTGGTGAAAATACGATTACAGATATCAAACAATTATAGTTTGTACTAGTTAAGTATTTAATTCTTAAAATTATTTTCGCACTTTATGTCGTGTAATACCCATGTACATCCACTGCCTATCATATGCACGTAAACGATTTGTTAGCGATAAATACAACGCGTTTTCATGGATCGTTCGTGTTGTATTTTCGATTTAGTGCTCGTCTAAAAGACAGATTTGAATGCCCGACACACAACCGTTCTCATGTCCTGCCAAAACACAAACTTATGTCAAATACACAGAGCCAGATGTGCTTGAAGGTGAAGAGAGGACGCGGGTGAAGCGGAGAGACGGAAGCCGCACTGGCACGCGTCGCCAATTAAAGCGAACGCGGAAGCCACGCTCGAGTGCGCCTGAGAAACGGGATAATAGGCCTCGCTCTGAAGCTCAATCGATGAAACCTGCCTCTCTCTCTGCGCTACACACACCTCCTACTGCTGCTGTCAGAGCAGAACATGTCAGCTGATGTGTGTGTGTGTGTGTGACTGAACATTCACGCAGAAATATCCAATTACAAATTCATGAGTAACTGCCTTTTATTCTATATCGAGATGAGAAGTTATCTATGCTGTTCTGGCCACCAGTGCTGACTTATTACACAAATACACATTATAAACAAAGAAACCTCGAGGATCGATACCCAATGGAGTTAAAGGCGCATTTAAAGACTTTATTCTCCTTTAAATAAAAAAAAATATTTTCTTTGCGATAAGTGTATAGTAGTTAGATGATAATTATACAAATAGTGACAGATATTTGCTCCTCCATGTTGTTGCACATTAAACAGTTTGCAATAATGACAGAGTGTAAATTATGATATTTATAGAATTATTTGATGGATGCCACATGATTGGGACAATATAGCCCTCCCCTAACCCTAACAGATAATTAAACACACGTTAGACACTTCCACTTTTCAAATATTTTCTTCATGTTTATTGAAAATAAATGCCTTTCTGATCTGATATGTGTCTGGAAAAGGGAGTAGAGCGAGTTCAGCCAAACGTGGACTTGAACTCGGGTCGATATGCATCAAAACTTTCTGGATGCATCAAAGCCTGATGTGTCAAATATGATACAAAACAAAACACATATGCAATGTATGTGTATATATATATATTGCATATCTTTTGTTTTGTATCATATTTGACACATCAGGCTTTGATGCATCCAGAAAGTTTTCAACTTTTTACCATGGTCATAACTAGAGCTGCACAATTCTGGATAAATTGAGAATCACGTTTTTTTTTTTTTTTTTTTTTTTTTTTTTAATAGAGATCATGATTCTGAACAGACAACTAAAAAAATAATATGTGATTAAGAGGTTGACAATATCAGTCTATTGCAAAAAATAAAAATATATTTTTTTTTTAAAGAATCGTGTTGAGTGAATGATTCAATGACTCACTAATACACTTGTTTCATTACTGGATGAATCAGTGTTTTTGAACGAATCTCTTGAATAAATGATTCAATAAAAATTATCTATTTTGATCGCTACTGTAGACATCAGTGTTTATATCTGAACTTTTATTCCACACTCTCAGAAAAAAAAAGGTACAAAAGCTGACTGGGGCTGTACCTTTTCAAAAGGTAAACTTTTCTCCATTTCAGGTGCTAATATGTACATTTTAAGTGTTAATATGTACATTTTAGGTGATAATATGTATATTTTAGGTGTTAATATGTACATTTTAGGTGCTAATATTTATATTTTATGTGTTAATATGTACATTTTAGGTGCTAATATGTCCATTTCATGATATGTCATTTTTAGGTGTTAATATGTACATTTTAAGCATTAATATGTACCTTTTAGGTGTTAATATGTACATTTTACGTGTTAATATGTACCTTTTATGTGCTGATA